>NC_056745.1:34252077-34275782 GCF_019279795.1 Protopterus annectens
AGCAATATAATTTTTAAGAATCAACAATGCTGCTTAACACTTTATTGAAACTGCTGATAAATTTCTGTGAAGTCCACATACAATATCTGTCCATTGAGTGGGCTACCTCACCCATATACCTTTATTACCTGGAGTAGGAGGAACAGATAGCATTATGTGACTGATATTGGCCTGGAGACAACCTTGGGCCATACTATGAGTTGACTAATACATTTTGCAAGCCATTAATTTTGCATTCTACAGCTATTACAGTAACCATGGAAAAGCAATGCATACAGCTCTAGTGCAATTATTATGACAACACAATCTTGCTGTACACTGTTTTGCTTACTGTTATTGGTATGTTTTATTGTTTATTGAAATACAATTGTTATTCTTCATTTATTGCACTACAGTTCTACTTGCCTATTTATTGCACTACAGTTCTACTTGCCCATTTACTGCACTACAGTTTTTATTGTGTATTATTTATGGCAGTAAATGCTTTACTCGTTCTTGCTTATTGCACTACAGTTAACATAATGAATCTGTACTTACCATATTCATGGTGAAACCTGGCCAGGTGCCCAGCATGGGACTGAACATTGCCAGCCCTCTCAGCCGCAGCTGTTGGGAGACAAGCAGACCATTATGCATACCAGTTTTGCAGACATTCAGCTTGCATTTTGGTAAAACAGCGCTTTACAACTCAGAAGCAAACTCCTTTCAAAAAATATTTCAAGAAATGTCAAGGACACCTGGTCAGCTTTTCATTTTTAAGCTCTCATGCTCAGGTGTCCAGAAAGATGTGTACAAACTGCAATGTTATTATTTAGAAGACTTATGTATGCTAGTTGTCGTGTGTTTGTTGTGCCCATGTGATATAGGCATTGTTAAGTACTGCTTTCTTATAAATCACAACACTAAAAAGAAAGCTGGTTTTATGACTCATTCAGAACAGGCTTCATTTGTTTTAACAGTTTGTTTTTATACCTTAGAGTGTCACACCCTTATCACTTTATGTTGAAAAACATTGCAGTACCTGTACCTTGTAGATACTGACAGCAATATAACCAAAAGTTGCACTGAACATATAATATTCCTTGAACTGTTTTATTTAATTGACATCAACATGTTGTTTTATGCAGTAAATTACAAGTAATTGCTTTGTCCTGAAAAGTATAGCAGTTGATTTAGTTACTCACCTGTAATCATTTAAAGATTTGCTCTGTTTCTCTGTTGTATTATTTGCTTACTAACATTCTCAGAAGATGACTTAATTAAATGTAACATTTTATGTAGAATGTGATGCCCATGCACTGACCCAGCAATCAAGGAGCCTCAATCCTTACCACTAACACCAGTGAGGGGCGTCCATATAGGGAATAAATACACACACAGTAAAATACAATTTCCCTTAAGAGCACACAGAGATCACAGTCAGTCTGGGGCTGGTCTCTCCCTTTCTCTCCAGGTCCCCAATATGACTCTCCACTGGCACAGCTATAAGGCCCAGACCTCAGCCTAGTGGGCAAGCTAAAACCTCCAGCACCCTCTCTGTCCAACCAGTGCTTCGTGATCCTGCCCTAGTAGGTGACACACACACACACTTTGAGACAAGAGTTATATACAACCACACAGACACTCCTGGGGAAGACTGGCACAGGTTCTCCAGCTGTTCCCCTTTTCTGCCCAGTTTAAAAGGTAGTACCAGCTGCCACTGCCCACTAATATCAGCTAACCAAAGGACCTTCTGAAAGGGTATCCAAATGGTAGGTGCGACTGAACAGTCAAGGCTTATAAGAGTGACTTGCTACAGTATCACTATATTCATGCAATGTACCCTAGAGCATAAATTAACTCTACATAAAATAGCCCCAGTTGAAAGGTTTAAACATATTTAATAATAAATAATAAAAACACAAGACAATACTTCTTACTACAAAGTGCAAGTCAAGAGTTTAGAGATCACAGATAAATACTTAAAATAATACAGTAGCTAAAGTTATGACATCACAGAAAAAAAAGCTTCCTATTTCCTAGCTGCATCTTGCTATTGGAATGTGCAATGAAAAACAGGGAGGAATCTGAATTTGGATGTTTCCAGGCTGCAAAAATGTCCTTAAAGAGAGGTTCCACTCAGAGGCATGTAATTTGATGGCCAGGGCTCAACAATTGTCTTTCCCCGGACTGTGGTTCTGACATTTCTGTTGCATTACCATAAGGATAACAGGTCAGTCTATTCTGGTCTTAACGTCTCTATATAGGAGAAGCCTTCAGAGAAGGGGTCTCATTTTTACTGACTGTACATGAAAAGGGACTATAGTTTACATCGCGTGTCTTGTGTGTTATCTGGATTTGGCCTTGCAGCATTCATGTCGCATTATACATCAGGATTACAATTCGCCATTTTGTGGGACATTAACAGCAAGACATTGTCGTGGATGCCGTTATATTTCTGCTTTCTTTGTAATTGGGATTGTCCTAGTGGCTCCATATTTTGGCGACCGTTGCCGGATATTATATTATCTTCTTCTACGAGTTCAGGAGGCTATATTCATCCAGTTAGTTCTTTGGGTGAAACTTGGTGACTATTTCTGGTATTTTGAACTATTATCATGGACAGTTAACTTTTTTTTTTCTGTAATATGTGTTTTTTTTTTCATGACTACATACATTTGAAGTTTAGAGGGTTATATAATATTGTTTTCATTGGGGCATATTAGGATCAATATTGGTCCCTTATGTCGGATACTATTTCTTTATTGTTTTAGATTTGCAATACTACTTGCGGGATTTTATGTTTGTGCTGCCTACTCAACTCCACTACATCAATCTCTTCCACCTCTGCTTGCCAAACATGCCTCCCAAAATCCTTCATAATATCTATGTCCCATCTTTACTACTTGTACTTCCCATTCCCCTATATTTTGCTATGTCCTACTCTCACAAAATACCCTTTTCCCCTCCTCCTACACAAACCAACCCTTGTACTCATTCACAACCTTCTCTATCTACCCACTACAACAACATATCTTCCACTCTTATTCCTCCCAAAACACTGTACCTTTTCCATCCCAAAGCTTCACCACACCAAAACTCTCACTCTGAAAATCCTCCTCCCATAACAGCCTCCTACTTCTAAAACACAAAGACAAAAAGTTACTACCAATAATGACCTTGTCTTATGTGGCGATATTCATCGAACCCTGGCCCTGCCTCACCACTAACAACGTCTCCCCAACCCCCTTTTCTCCCTCTGGAATAAAACATAGTCCCCTCCCAATTCTTCTACCACTTCCTCTCCTAACCCTCTTAAGCTCTTCTCTATCAATGCTCAGAGCCTAAATAACAAAATTCACCATCTTCATGCTTGGATTTGCCACAACCAACCAGACATCCTAGCCATTTCTGAAACCTGGCTAAAACCCCACATCACCGACTCTGAAATCTTACCTCCTGGCTTCCAAATCCACAGAACTGACCGAAATAAAAAGGTGGAGGCTCTGCAATAATTTTCTCTAACCTTCTCTCCTGATCCTCTACAAATTCCAACTCCTGAGTTCAAAAGCAGCTGAACTTACAGCCAGTCTCCTTCAACTAAATAAACATAATAACATCTGCATTATCTCCTTTATATATCCCCAGGTGACAACATAACAACCCTTGAAAATATTCTTTACTGGGCCTCAACTGAAATCAAATTTGAAACCTACATTCTAGGCGTTAACATTGATTGGAATAAAATCAACTCCTTCCCCTCCCAATTCATCAACCTCTTTAACTTCACCCAAGTAATACACTCAACCACCCGGCCTAACAAAACAAATCCCCAGGATCTACCATTGACTGGATCCTAGTCTCTCATACAAACAAAATAACTCTTTCAGGCACTATCCTGATACCTTCAGTGACCATCTCCCTACTTTCATACACGCTCCGCTAACTCTACCCAATATCTACACCACTACATCACACTCGTAATCTCAGCAACTTCAACCCAACTTTCTTCTCAAACATTCTTAAACATACCAACTGGCAGACCCTAAATACACTTCCCTAGACAAAGCTGTTGAACAGTTTAACTCTATCTTCCTAAATACTCTGAACTCCCTTGCTCCAAGAAACAAACGAGTCAAAGCTAACTCTGCCCCTGGCTATCCAAAGAAACAAAACAAGTCATGCATCAAAGGGACAAATCTTGGAAGCTATACCAGAAAAATAAAATCCTTCTTCCTGCTCCAATACACCCAACTCCGCAACCTAGCAAAAACTAATCACCCTGGACAAAAGAACTACTACTACAAACTACAGTCCAACCAAAATAAGAACCCCAAACAGTTCTGGAAATCAGTAAATTCCCTTCTCCACCCAGGATCTAAAAATAACCCTTGCCCAGACCCAAGTAAAACTGACTCAGATCTAAGCTCTCTCTTCAACAAATTCTTCATGGAATCTATAGCTAATCTTACAAATCCTTCCCCAACAATAATACATCCAACTCTCTTTCCTCTACTCCCAACAACCCCTCTAACTGTCCTCCCAGTTTCCAGCTGAAACCTGTTTCAACTATATTCATAAAAGACTCTTATCTAAACTAAAGCCATGCACTAATGCCCTGATAACATCCCCTCCTCTTTCCTTAAATGTGCTGCGAAGGTATTGCTCTCTCTATCAGCATCTTAATTAATAGATCTATAAAAGAGTCATATGTTCCTATGCTTTGGAGATCAGCCTACATTCTCCCTCTTCATAAAGGAGGCAAAAACACAAATATCTCCAACTTTAGCCCCAATTGCCCTACTCTCACCTTTATCAAAATCCTAGAGAAATCGTCCACCACCAACTCATGCCTTTCTTAATCCATAACCACCTCCCTAACACCCACCCAACATGGTTTCCGCCCTGGACACAGCACTATTACTGCCTTACTATCCTTCTTAGAAACAGTCAACCAAGCCAGGGATTCTGGGTTACTAGTTTCCACTGTACTGCTAGATCTGTCTAAAGCCTTGACACCATCTCTCACAAACACCTTCTCTTTCATCTATCAAACCTTCATCTCTCCTGATACTCTATCCTGGTTCTCTAGCTACTTATCAGATAGATCCCAAGCTGTCAAATGGAACAACTCTACCTCCTCCTTCTTACCTACACCCACTGGTGTTCCCAGGGAGTCTATCCTTGGACCCATGCTTTTCAACATCTTAATAAATAACCTTCACTCTGCCATCCCAGACACAACAGTCATCCAATGCAGATGATTCTACCTTAGTCTCGCCCGCCTCCAACATTCCCGAACTACTGACAAAAGCCAAATAGCTTTTCCACTACTGAGAACTGGATGCTAAAATCATCTCTCTAAACTCTAATAAATCCAAAATTCTTCTCTCCGCTCCTCCAGGCTTGCACATTTGATAAAACAGCATTCAAATCATAAGCCAAACAAAGTCAACCATAGAGGTGGTCCCATCTGCAAAACTCCTTGGCATCACTATAGACGAGCACCTCAAATTTGATAGCCACATACAACAAAACATAAAGAAAACCCACCAAAAGCTAGGTATGCTCTATAAGAACAACTGCTTTCTCTCCAACTCCGCTAGACATTCCTTAGCAACTACCTATTTTCTAACATCTCTACTATATGGAGCCCCTCTCCTTACTAACCTGTCTTCTTCCATCTCCACTAAACTCAAATCTGCTATAATAAAATCTCTAAATTTGCTACCAAATCTAAAACCTCTTCTCACCATTGTCTTTCCTACAAACTCTGAACTGGCTAGAACTCCTAACTACCTAGACTACCTCCAACTAACCACTGCTCACAAATTAATATTCTACCCTGAAAAATGCCCAGCCTAGCAAACATCCTTCCGCCATACACCCCAAACAGATCTCTTAGATCTGAACACCAAATTAATCACCATCCACAAACCCAATCGCCCTGCTGGCCAGCTCCTTCCCTCCTACTCTCTTGGCAGGAAATGGAACTCTCTCCCTTCTTCTCTTAGAACAACATCTAACACTGAAGCCTTCAAAATCCAACTTTTCTCTTACTTATCCTCTAAACATAAGTGCACCTGCTTACATCCTACATAAATTTACATAAATTCCCCTTGAACCCTCTACATCCTTTCTCTTTACTCTACCCTAATACTATCTTCTTTTCTTCTCTTTTTTCTCTCTCGATCACTGCTTGATCAAACTATATTCTACTCTCAGTTTATGTACTTTCTCTCTCTCTACTCCTCATATGTAAATATTGTAAATAGCATGTAACCTTACACCATCTTTTCATACAGTCAAACCTGCTACTTAAGGAAACTACTAAATCTATTGTATCTACCTTCCTGAATGATGTTTTTTGAAGTATACTGCGTGTATTTGTTTTTTTACTAACTGTATTCAATGTAATGTTATTCCAAATGTATATATTTTATTACTATCTTTTACACTATGTAACTTAGATTGTATTTGCTTTGCTTTTGGAGCTTTTCTCCCCGGGCCTCCACTGAAAATGGGTATGTTCTGGCCCAGTGGACTTCCCCGGTAATCAAACTGGAAATAAATAAATAAATAAATCTAAGCGAAAAACACAGTTCTAAATAACTTATATATAGAGCAAAGCAGTGCTGGTGATGTTGGATGTTCTCAAGACAAATGCACAGAGCTCTCTGATTCTCTCTCTTTAAATTGATAACACAGAGCTGCTTCACATGACGTCATTCTTCACACTTTTCTGGTGTTCCCAGGCTAACAGAAACCACATTTACATTATTTAGACCTGATCAGAAACCAGAGCAATAAAGGGCATTTATACATGCAAATTCTAGCCATTACCTCTAGTCTTAAAAGAATAGGCAGGATGCCTCTCTCTAGGCATATTGGCTCAGAATTTTGACATCAAAGACAGTCATAAAATCCTTGACTTAGCTTTCTTAAAGCAGAGTGCACTGTTGTTACATTTTTGCAGTTCAATATTCAACATAGTCTTTTTACATATAAGTTAACAAGCCTGTGGCTTACATTAATATTTACAAATGACAGAATCATCTACAAAATTCTATCTGGCTAGCTGATACCCTTCACCTATCTTCACACATCCCCCCCCCCTGAAGATCTGAAGCTATTTTTTAAGTGACCTTTGAGAAATGCTGCTTGAGAGGGTTAGGTCTATTTGAGTAAAACTTACCCCATTCCCTGTCTTGAGAGGCCATCTGCATTGGCAATGCTAATCCCACTGCAGTGCTGCACTGACATATCATATGCTTGCAACCCTAAACTCCATCTTAGCAACTTGGCATTTTGCTGGCTGGCTCTGTTCTTCCATGTCAGGTCTGTAAGGGGAGCAGCTATGGTACTATAACTGGGGACAAACTTTTTGTAGTATCCTGCTGTCCCTAAGAATGCCTTCACCTGCTTTTAGGTAACAGGTACAGGCCATGCCTGAATGGCTTCTACTTTGGCAGGTTCTGGCCTGACCTTACCACTCCCAACTCTGTGTCCCAGGTAGGAGCCCTCCACCATACCCACTTGACATTTGCTCAGCTTAATGGTCAACCCTGCCCTCTGTAGTTTGCCCGTCACCTCTCTGACATGTTGAAGGTGCTCTTGCCAGGAATGGCTATAGATGGTAATATCATCTAGGTAAGCAAGGGCAAACCCTCCAGCTCCTGCTAGGATATGATCTACTCTGTTCTTCCATGTCAGGTCTGTAAGGGGAGCAGCTATGGTACTATAACTGGGGACAAACTTTTTGTAGTATCCTGCTGTCCCTAAGAATGCCTTCACCTGCTTTTAGGTAACAGGTACAGGCCATGCCTGAATGGCTTCTACTTTGGCAGGTTCTGGCCTGACCTTACCACTCCCAACTCTGTGTCCCAGGTAGGAGCCCTCCACCATACCCACTTGACATTTGCTCAGCTTAATGGTCAACCCTGCCCTCTGTAGTTTGCCCGTCACCTCTCTGACATGTTGAAGGTGCTCTTGCCAGGAATGGCTATAGATGGTAATATCATCTAGGTAAGCAAGGGCAAACCCTCCAGCTCCTGCTAGGATATGATCTACTCTGTTCTTCCATGTCAGGTCTGTAAGGGGAGCAGCTATGGTACTATAACTGGGGACAAACTTTTTGTAGTATCCTGCTGTCCCTAAGAATGCCTTCACCTGCTTTTAGGTAACAGGTACAGGCCATGCCTGAATGGCTTCTACTTTGGCAGGTTCTGGCCTGACCTTACCACTCCCAACTCTGTGTCCCAGGTAGTAGCCCTCCACCATATCCACTTGACATTTGCTCAGCTTAATGGTCAACCCTGCCCTCTGTAGTTTGCCCGTCACCTCTCTGACATGTTGAAGGTGCTCTTGCCAGGAATGGCTATAGACGGTAATATCATCTAGGTAAGCAAGGGCAAACCCTCCAGCTCCTGCTAGGATATGATCTACTAGCCTCTGGAAAGTTGCTGGGGCATTTTTCATTCCAAAGGGCATCTTTGTGAACTCATATAAGCCAAAAAAGTCACAAAGGTTGACTTTTCTCTAGCATTGGGAGTCAAGGGCACCTGCCAGTAACCCTTGGTAAGATCAATGGTTGTAAGATACTTAGCCCCACCCAGCTGCTCTATGGCCTCATCTGTCCTAGGCATGGTGTAACATCTGACACACAGAACATGGTGCTGCCATCCTTCTTTGGCACCAGCACCACTGGGGAGGCCCAGGGACTGTTGGACTCTTGAATTACCCCTAGTTTCAACATTTTCTGTATCTCCTCCCTTAGAGTCTGTTTGACTCTCTCAGGCACCCTATAAGGGGCCTGCCTAATAAGTCTTTGGGGTCTTGTATCCACCTGGTGCTGCACCAGGTTGGTGCACCCTGGTTCCCAGTGAACATGTCCCCAAACTCCTGTAACACTGCTTAGATTTCTTGAACCTGGGTAGGAGATGGCTGCTGAGACATTGCTATCCCTTCCACTGAGGTGTCTGTCCGAGACTCACTGAAGAGATCAGTCACTAGCTCTCCCTCAGATTCCTCCTGCAATCCACTGCAATTGCTCAGCACAAGGGCCTCCCTGCCATGGTAAGCTTTCATCATGTTAACATGGTACAATTTGTGCCCCTGCCTCCTGCCTAGCAGTTCCACCATGTAGTTAACATCACTTACCTTTCTTAGCCCCTTGCAAGGTCCCTCTCTAGCTGTTTGCAGCTTGTTGCGTCTGACAGGAATAAGAGCCATTACTTGCTGCCCCACAGCATACTCTCTAGATCGAGCAATCCTGTCATACTACACTTTTTTCTGTTTTGGGTTACTGCCAGGTTCTCCTGGGCCAAACCCATGAGTTCCCTGAGCCTTGTCCTGAGGTTTAGGATATATGCCACAACAGACTCCTTATGAGACTCACACATACCATTCCACTCATCTCAAATTAAATCTAGAGGTCCCCTCACCCTATGCCCATATAGCAACTCAAAGGGTGAAAACTCTGTGGATTCCTGGAGAAACACTCTCTAAGCAAACAACAGAGAGGGCAAATATTTGTCCCACTCCATCTTACACTGTTCTGTGAATGCCCATAGCATGGACTTGATTGTAGATTTTAACCTCTCAGCAAGACCATTAGTTTGAGGATAGTAGGGGGTGGTCTTTATGTGCTTCACCCAACAATACTTCCACAGACAAGCCAGCAGGTCTGATATGAAATTGGCACCTCTGTCAGTCAGTATTTCTTTTGGGAAACCTACCCTGCTAAAAATCTCTAACAAAGCATTTGCCACCTTTTCTGCCTCAATGGAGGACAGAGCCACTGCCTCAGGGTATCGTGTAACATAATCCACTACTACTAGGATATACATTTTCCCTGTGGAACTTGGGGTACTCAGAGGCCCACAATATCCATAGCTACCATCTGAAATGGCTCCTCAATCACAAAGGCATCAAAGGAGCTCTGACCTTGTCTACTGCATTGCCTACCTTTTGGCACTACTCACAGGTCCTGCAGTACCCTGTTACATCTCTGGAAATTCCAGGCCACTAGATGTTTTGCATAATATGTCTCTTTGTACATTTTTTGCCCATATGACTAGAAGTGCCAGATGGTAGGCTCTAGGCACTACCAACTGCTGTACTCTCTCACCTTCTAGCCCTCCCTCAGGGGTCCACTCTCTATACAGTAACCCTTTGCCCCAGTATACAGAATTTCCCTTCCCTTGAGAATCAGGTGCCTCACTATCTACTTGCCTCATGCTTTACAATGTAGGGTCTGAGAGCTGAGCCTGTCTCAACTCTCTCTTTGTAACCCCTCCCAGCTCCCCTTCCCCAGGAAGTCTGGCATCCTCTGACAGTGATGCCTCACTGTCAGCCTGGGTACTACTACTCACCTCTACTTTTGCAGTCACTCTGTCCAAGGGAACATCAGTACCCACAAGCACCTGTGGCTCACATTCAGTCTCACTGCTACAGAGTAGCTCCCTTCCTTAAGTAACCACATCACCAGTTCTGGCTGCAAGTATTCGGTCTATCTGGGTCTCCCCCAGGCTATCAGACCCACATGCTTGTCTCCTAGCCTGGCTGCTTGTAACTGTATTAACACATAGTAATGCCTCATCAAAATCCTTCCCTATCAGAACATCTGCAGGATGGTAGTTCAGTACGCCTGTTGTCTAAAGACAACCTACTATTGGCATTTTGTCATCCTCACTTACTGGCTCTCTCAGCTTTTGTTCCCCACCTTGCCTCCGTGGACATCTGCATGCCACATTACCCCACTGGTTGCATTCAAAACATTTAACCCTAGGTCCTGAATGTGTACCTGGACTGGTGGTTTCCCCTTCTACTGGCAGATTCTGTTGGGTCAGTCTGTGCTGCCCACCATGGCATCCTGTAGACCCATGAGCAGTACTGAGGGGTCCCTTTTCTGTACAGGGATGCCCTGCTTGCTAGATATAGGTCTCCCTTCTTCCCCAACTCATCTGAAGTAGCATATTGTCTATCAGCTAACCAGATCCTCATGCCCTCAGGCAAAGTGCTGAGGGCTTGTTCCCCCACCAAAAGGTCTGCCAGCCCTTCAAATGTGGTGACCTGACATCCACTCACCCACCTATGAAAATAAGTGCTCAGGTCAGTAACATATTCACACACTTTCATCTGCCTTGTGTCTATGCTCATGAAACTTTTTCCTATAAGTTTCAGGTGTTAGCTTAAAACATTCTAACAAGTGATTTTTAACAGCAGTATAATTAAAATATTCACAATTAGCAAGTTTAGACAACACAGTTACAGCTTTACCATGGAGTAAAGGGGTCAGGAACCATATCAGTGCCTTTGGTCAACAACATACTGTTTACATAACCTCTCAAACATATGAATGAAACTATCAAAATTATCCCACTCTTTAAACTGCCAGAGAAATTTACTGATTTTTTTGCTTCTGGGCTCCAGTTATGGTCCAGTTACTCCCTTCCCCATTACCTCAATGACTCTGGCAAAGAGTCAGAATCTCCTTTTCATGTTGCCTCTGCCTCTCCTTTTCCTCAGCTTCCAGGTGTAGCAGTTTCTCATTCTCCTCAGCCTGCAGACGTCGCAGTTTCTCCCGGTCCTCACTCTCTAGACACCTCAGTCTCTCAGCTGCTTCTACTTCCAAATGCCTGGCCTCCAACTCAAGTCTTTTTAGCTCCAGATGGATTTTTAAGTCCTCTGCAGAAAGGTTGAGCTGTCGATTCTCTGAGTGTGGTACACCTCCACTGCCAGTCTGATCATCCTTCTGGTTGCTGTTTTCTGATGCAGCTGTGAACAAGGCTGCATTCAGGTCTGCCTTGGTCAGGTTTCCATGCACCAGTCCCCTAGCCTGGCACATCTCAGCCAGCTGGCTCCTTGTCAGCTTTCCGTACTCCTCTGCTGACATGTTGCCTGCTCTCCCTGACTAACTAAGCTAACAGAAGAAATAAAACAATTGTGATCTCAACTCTAAATATTCACTGTGTGGCTGATTTAGAGGTCAAAAGACCTTCAGTGATCACTATACACAAGCTACAGGAATTCACTCTATCCTAACCGCTACAAGCCAATTAGTATTTGCCAATCAATTAATATGTGGTGTGGATATCCCACCACTGCCAAACAATTGATATGTTATGCCCCGTGCACTGGCCCAGCAATCAAGCAGCCTCAATCCTCACCACAAACACCAGTGAGGGGCGTCCATATAGGGAAAGTATAATAAAGACCCACGCAGTAAGTTACAATTTCCCTTAAGAACACACAGAGATCACCGTCAGTCTGGGGCTGGTCTCTCCCTTTCTCTCCAGGTCTCCACTAAGACTCCCCACTGACACAGCTATAGGGTCCAGATCTCAGCCTAGTGGGTAAGATAAAACCTTATGCACCCTCTCTGTCCAACCAGTGCTTCGTGTTCCTGCCCAAGTAGCTGACATACACACACACACACACACACACACACACACACACACACACACACACACACACACACACACACACACTCTTTGAGACAAGAGTTATATACAACCACACAGACATTCCTGGGGAAGGCTGGCACAGGTTCTCCAGCTCTGCCCCTTTTCTGCCCAGTATAAAAGGTAGTACCAGCTGCCACCACCAACTAATATCAGCTACTCAAAGGCCCTTCTGAAAGGGTATCCAATTATTACTGTACAATATTATTATCCAAATGGTAAGTGTGACTGAACAGTTAAGGCTTATTAGAGTGACTTGGTACAGTATCACCATATACATGCAATGTACTCTAGAGCTAAAATTATCTCTACACAAAACAGCCACAGATGAAAAAATTAAAAATATTTAATAACAAAAACACGACAATACTTCTTACTACACAGTGCTAGTCAAGAGTTCAGAGATCACAGATAAATACTTAAAATAATACAGTAGAAAAAGTTCCGACATCACAGAAAAACAAACTAGTCTAATCTTCCTATTTCCTAGCTATATCTAAGAGAAAACACAGTTTTAAAATCTGACTTACATCTAGACACAGGCAGTGCTGAGTTGGATGTTCTCAAGACAAATGCTCTGAGCTCTCTGATTCTCTCTCTTTAAATTGATAACACAGAGCTGCTTCACATGACATCATTCTTCACACTTTTCTGGTATTCCCAACATAGTGAAAGGCACATAGGGATGTGCAGGAAGGATGTAGGAAAGAACCATAGCTATCTGTCGCTCATCTGGTCAGGACAAACTAGACGAACAGTTGTGGTTTCTGTTCAAGCAGCTTTATTGTACCCAAACACATCAGGACTGAGGCGTTGTAACTTAAACTTAAATAAACTTATAAACAGATTGACCGCCACATTCACACATGCTCATGCTCTGGCTGTTCTCTCAAAATGGCACTGGTGCCAGCACGTCCTCTGTATTTATACTGCATGTGCATCACTTGAAAGTGTTTCTTAAAGTTACAACACACACACTGTTCTACATCCTCCCTCATTGAGAAATCGGTATTTCTTGTTTGATGTAGCATAGACTAGATTCAGACCTGCTGAATCTAGCTTTATTTGTATAACTTGAGCACTAATCCCGACCATTTTCTTTGGAGAAGGTTCCCCTGCACCCTGGTGGCAGGAGTGTGCAGTTAGAACTTGTCTGATCGAAGACTGCTGGAACAGGGCTCAGTTTTTTGCTTTTATTGGTTATTTGGTTAATTTGTTTAAGCTAGTTTGCTCATTTGATACTGTTTTATATATATATATATATATATATATATATATATATATATATACACACACACACACACACACATATATATATATATATATATATATATATATATATATATATATATATATACATATATATATATATATATATATATATGCACACACACACACACACACACATATACATATATATATATATATATATATATATATATATATATATATATATATATATATATATATATATATATATATATATATATATATATATATATATATATATACTTTATGCATCACTGCTTAGTTAGGGTTAAACTATTCCCAGTGCAATAACATCTGTTCTTCAAATTTTCCCTTAGAACTAGTCAGTTTTTTTAGTTTTAGCACTCAAATATGTTTCTTTGAGCTCAGCACATGTTCAGAACTCATTGTAAGCACTAACTAAGCTACAAATTACTATAGCACTCAACTTTCCTCACTTGTCTAGAGGAAAACAGTTTTTTAGAACTTAATAAATAAGCACCTATCCAGGCATGTCTAAGGGTCAGCTCCTGGTGTTTTCTCCTGTCTACCTGATGAATCTAAGCATCTTGGGGCAATGTAGCAATTGCCTGATGTACACAGATAACCCTCTCCTCCTACCACCCAACACTACAACTTGTGAGAGATGTACTTATATAGCCAAACTGGAAGCAAAGCTCTCTTCACCCAAGACTGGACTATATATACAAGAGGAGAAGGTAAACACTTGCAACACACCACACTCATCACATAGTCCCTCAAAACCTACACCAGCAAAACACACACACATAGAAACACAAAACACACACAAACATTCACGATTCCCAATAAAAATCTGCCCAAGCAACAGAGCTCACCAAAGAAGAAACGCAAGCAACCTCCACCCCAACACAACCTAAATGACACATAGCCCACAAACTCAGTGTGCCACTCAACCACAGACCATAAAGCATAACAACGTAGCCAACACTTTAGTCATAGGTGACTCTATAGTCAGGCACACTGATGTTCCACTCACCAGGCTAAACAAGGAGAAAGTTACTGTCAGCTGCCTGTCAGGTGCCAGGATCCACCACCTAAAGCATGCACTCAGGTTACTCCACAACAAGTACAAATATGACTCTGTCATTGCCCATGTTGCTGTGAATGACCCGAGACCTACCTCCCTAGACTACATGAAAAGAGAAATGGAGGAGCTCTCCGATCTTGTGGCCCAGGCAAGTATGACCCTAGCACTGAGTAGCATCCTGCCATCACCCAGAATTATAGCACAGTACAAGGACAAAATGATTGACTTCAACAATTGGCTAAGCTTCTGGTGTCATTCTAAGGGAATCTGTCTGCCTGGGATGACATGTTCGACAGACCACGATGCTTTGCCAGAGATGGCCTGCACCTGTCGGCCTGCACCTGTCACCTTTGGGTTTCTGGATACTGGCTAAGGCTCTTACCACCCCTATAGTGCCTTTTTGAAGAAAGGTTCAAATGACGAATTCATCACTGTAACAGGTACAAGCAAGCAAAATTTGAGGGTAATGCTGCTCAATGCTAGAAGTCTAAACCTCAAAAAGCACTCACTCGAGGCACTCCTTACAATGGAGAACATTGACATCTGTGCAGTGACAGAGACCTGGTTCAAGGCTCCAGAGAGCACCCCTGCATTACCAGGCTATAATTCATACCACACCTTCCGGCCACCTAACCTGGACAGAAACACTAAAGGTGGAAGGATGTCCATATTCATTAAGGATATCCACACCTCCAAGCTAGTTGCTCAGCATAATGCATCCGAGATTATAGAAGTGCAACTAACTCTGGGCAAGACCGCAACCCAAATTGTAGACAGATCCCCCATCATGCCCCAGGATTCATTTCTTGATACACTGGAAAGTATTAGGGTATAACCCAACACCCTAAAAATGGGCAATTTCAACTACCCCACCATTAACTGAGAAAACTACTCCTGTACCAACTCTTTTACTCAACGTTTTCTGGAATTCATAAATTCCAACGCCTTGGATGAACTTATCCACACCCCCACCAGGGGCAGCAATATCCTAGACCTGGTCATTACCAACATGGGTGACCGGTGTTCCACACCAAAGGTCAATTCCTCGTTGGTCAGATCCGACCACAAGCTAATCACGCTAGACATTCACATCCCGCCCCCACTCCCCATTAGGGAAACTACCATAAAAAATGTCTCCAAAGCCAACTTCACGCTTCTTAAGACAGAAGTGGCAAACTTCACGACACCCATGCAGATGGACAACAGAGGTAAGACTGCTGAATCCAAAATAAGTGCACTTTATAAGCACTTACACAAGTGCATGGATTGTGCTATCCCTAACAGAACCAAGATGCTATCCTCCAAAAAAATGAAGCCAATCTGGTGGTTCCCTACCATAAACAAACCCTACAACAGAAGAAAGAAACTGTTGCAGAAAAGAGTAAAATCCCTTCATTGGAGAAACTCCCTGGTCAGCCTCACTAAGAAGTTGAGATCCCTCATAAAATCCTCCAAAGCTAGTTACAAAAACACAATCACCACTGATTCTAAAGACAACCACAAAGCATTCTATACCTATGTCAAGAATCTCAATGGCAACATGCAGATCTACAGCATAATGGCACTAAATACACAGAACCAACTGATATTGCCAACATCCTGGCAGATAGGTTCAGTGCTAACTTTACCCCCCCCCTCTCACCCCCTAAAAGACCCATCTCTATACCAGAAGAATGCAAAGTTCCTGTAATCATAGCTGTACAGGTAAAAAACACACTCTCCAAAGCCAAGAACACACCAGCCATGGGACATGACAACATCCCATGCTGCATTCTACATGAACTACAGAACAAACTGGCACTCCACCTAAGTACCATGTTCAATCATAGCCTCACCTCAGTCTTTGTGCCCACTGAGTGGCGCAAAGTGACGGTTATCCCACTCCACAAAGGGGGAGCCACCATGGACCCCGGGAACTACCGCCCAATTAGCCTGATGAGCCTGGTCTGCAAGGCCATGGAAAATATCATCATGGACCTTATAAACAAAGATGTTGGTAATCTCCGAAGTCTGGACCCCACCCAGTTCAGGTTTGTAAAAGACAGATCATGTCTCCTAAACCTGATAGACTTCTCTGAAGCAGTCACTAAAGCTGTAGATGAGGGCAAGGTGGTTCACACAGCCTATCTAGTTCTCGCCAAGGCTTTTGACACCATCCCCCACTCTGGAATTATAGACAAACTCACTAAACTAGGTATAAATCCCTATGTCACAAGATTTTGAAAGTAACAGACTCCAAATCTGACTTCAGACCAGTGACAAGTAGAGTACCACTTGGTTCAGTCCTGGGTCCTCTCCTGTTTGGTATCTAGTTCTCTGAATTACAGGCTAATACAGAAGGTCTTTGGCAAATGAAGTTCGCAGATGACTGCAAACTAGGAGCCATAATCGAAACTCCTAATGATGTGGACATCTTAAAAAAGGGCCTCACTGAGACAGACTCCTGGTGTCAAAGCCATGGCCTCAAGCTCAGTGCCAAAAAGTGCATTGTCATCCCCTTTGGTAAAAACTCTGTACCCATAAACTACCACATAGGCAGTAGTATACTTAACACCGAAAGTGTGATAAGAGACCTTGGGACACAGGTGGACAGTAGTCTTTCCTTTGATAATCACATTGCCACAGTAGTCAGGAAATCCTTCTATGTGGCACAACTCATTACAAAAGGTTTCTCATCCAGGGAAAAAAGAGGTTATTGTTCCCCTCTACTCATCACTCATTAGACCCATTGTAGAGTACAGTGGCTCTTTTGGTATTTACCTCACAAGACATCTGCAACAACTGAAAAGGCCACAGAAATACCTCACAAAGAGGATTACCAGCCTCAAACAGATGCCCTACGCAGACCATCTCAAAAAACTCCAGCTTTACTCTGTGTCACATATCGCCTACTCAGAGGTGATCTCTGCCTAACATACAAAGCTATGTCAAACCCAGAGCTGTTGGACATGCTCCACTTAAAGAAATCCCAGTCCCTCTGAACTACACGCTCTAGGTACCTAAACCTTGTCACCACAATAAACAGAACATGCTGGAGGGATAGATTTCTGTCCCAGAGACTTCCCATACTCTGGAATAAACTACCTATCTATATCAAACAAAGCTCTTCATTAGCACTCTTCAAGAAAAATCTTGATGATTGGATGGGAAATAGGAAATTCACCCCAGGGATCACTCCTGTGGCTCTGCTCGACAAAGGCACAGGAAAATAATTTTCTTGGGAGGCAAAAGCCAGGGTACCTTTTTGGCTAGGCTTATATAGGCCCTAGGGCCAATAGCCTAGTACCTACCTATGAACCTAGGAACCTATACAACAATGACACTGAGTGACATGCAACTGAACAAAATGATATTTTGTCATGCAATTATACAAAACTAGATACACATAAAACAATCATGTCCACACTGGGATTAGATATACGACCAAATCATGTGATATAAAAATTGGAAGTAGGTTTAGCAACGGGGACTGTTTCTACAGAATGTTCATGTTTGGGGACATCAGGGACATTATCAGGAATGGGAGTTGTTGCCAAGACACATTCTGCCATCAGAATATTGTCTGTATTGTTTTGATATCTAGAGTCTGTATCACAGGTATGATGCTGTGATATCAGTTTTGTTACAGGCAGAAGATGTTTGCAGTTTTTTCTGTAAGCCACACACTCTGCCTTTATTAGGTAGGATCTTGGCTCAGCATAAACACCTGTCACTTGACCAATCCGGTTGAACCCTTTGGCTGTTTTTATTCTCACAGTCTCTCCTTTCTCCAACGGACAAAGAAATCTGCTCTTCTTGCCATGACTGGACTTCTGAAAAGATCCCTTTTTAAACAACTTGGCTTTAACAGCTCTGTTCTTCTTAGCATTAGGCATTAGCAAAGTGGAACTAATAGGTAGGGTTGTTCTTGTTTGCCTAGATAGAAGTTTCTGAGCAGGTGAGCCAAGAAGGCTGTCACGGGTATGCTTCTGAGACTGAGTAGATTCAAAAATATATCAGTACTGTCATGTTTTGACCTCTGAAGTAACTGCTTTGCACTCTGTGCAGCATATTCAGCTAGACCATTTGACTGCATATATTCAGGACTGCTAGTAACATGGACAGAATCCCTCTCTTTAGCAAATCTTTGAAACAACTGACTGATAAACTGGGTACAGCTGTCAGATATAACTCTATGTGGACTACCATGTACTGAGAAGAGACGTTCCAGGTTTGTGATAACAGTACTAGACACTAGATTAGGTGACAAATAAATTTCAAACCAGTTTGAATAAGAGTCTACCACCACGAAATAATGCTAGTTATTAAACTCAAATATGTCAGTAGCTACAGTAGACCAAGGTAGTTCAGGAATCTGGCTTAGCTGAAGTGTCGCTTTGTAAATGCGGTTTGGTACTATTACACACAGAACAAAAGGAATGCACTTTATACATGTCCTTTGACAGAGAAAGCCAATATACTAGACCCCTTACTCTTCTTTTGGTAGAAGTGGAACCTGGATGGCCACAATGTAAAATCTGGATATACTCATGTTTTAAGGATGTAGGAACAACTATTTTAGGACCTTTGAAAATGCTACATTCTTCCATCAACATCTCATCTTGATAAGGAAATTAAAGTTGTACTTCTGGCAGTACACTAGATTGCTTTGACGATCCTCCGACATCAATGAAGTAGTTGAACTTTTGCAAAACTGGATCAGTATTTGTATGATCTCTAAACTCATCTAATCTTGTAGAAGAAAAATTATGCACCTCCATGACATCAAAGTCAAAATTCTCTGCATAATGCTGTTCTGTAGTATTTCTGGATGATCTGGATAAGGTATCAGCCAGATAAAGAAGTTTGCCTTTAGTGTAGACCATTTTGAAGTTGCATTTTTGTAATCTGAGCATCATTCTTTGCAGTCTAGCTAGAGCCATACGCATAGGTTCCTTTGGAATAGCAGCTAGAGGCTGATGGTCTGTTTCGGTCTACATAGCATGACTATAAATATATTCATGCAAAAACCAACGTTAGCGATCAGTGGAACAACTGCTAAGACACCAAACAAAATCCACTAAGACAGTGAAAAACCTCTGTGTCTTGGGAAAAACCACACAACTGCTCCAATCGGACCAACAGCAAAATAATATGTTTGCAAAATGTTGAAATGACTTGAACAGTAAAAATAAATCCAAAATTGTTGTACATAAAAACTTTTAATAAGTCCAAAAACTCTAAAATAGGTTGGTTAAGCGCTTTCACTTGTACTATAACAAGTTTCATCAGAAAAAAGGGGGGGTATAGTTATTTATGACAGCTTACTGTACTCTTGTAAATTACATGATCTTCTCCACTCCTCAGGTAATTATTTAAATGTCTCACTTAATGAAATCAATATTGGTTATAGAAAAATAGACGTGTATAGAATAATTTTTAATTGACAATAGGATTTATGAGGACATATATAAGTTTATTAAAGTAGAACATTCCACTTTAGCCACTATAGTTGGCATTCCCAAGATACATAAAGGAATGGAGGACCCCCCTTTTAGACCGATAATTTCTGGGAGCAGGTCTAAGACATTTCCTATGGGATCAGTGATTGACACATATCTAAAACATGTATATGAGAAAATGCCACATATAGTTAAAGATTCTTGGAAATTTTTAAAAAGCTATCATGTGTATCTATCTAAGAACGACATCCAATTTGTGACCATAGATGTCATAGATTTGTTCTCCTGTATCCCTAAGGAGGAGGGATTAGAGGCCTTTGCCAGTAGCATTAGGAAATATGCAGACATACAGTGGGACACCACTTGCCTTCTTTTAGATATGATGTCCTTGGTTTTGGACCACAATTACATCTTTTTTGAAGGAGAATACTTCAGGCAAACCAGGGGCGTAGCTATGGGAGGTGCTTGTGCTCCCATTTACGCCAATCTGGTTATGCTAGAGTGGGAGGAGACCCAGGTATTCACTAGTACCTATATGAAATACATCAAATACTATTCCAGATATTTGGATGACATATATGTGATTTGGGATGGTGGAGATAATTTGTTGGACTAATTTGGAATATATTAATAAAAGTAATAGATATTTGAAATTTACATTTTCAAAAAATAATAAGGGTCTTGCATATTTAGATACATTTGTTTCCATGGCAGACAATACTTTCACATCTAAGATATATAGGAAAAACACATTCTCCAACAATTATTTAGAATATACTAGCAATCATCCAAAGAGACAATTTATGAATATTTATAAGGGACAACTCATTAGAGCTGTTAGGATGACATCTGAATATGTGGACATGTTGGAAGAAGTGACATATATTACCTTACTATTTAAGGAGAGAGGATATGATGCTAAAGCTATGTCAAAAGTTAGGGAGTACATAACCAGTGAGTGGGGGAAAAATATTCACCTTTATTGGGTGAAAGATACAATAACAGCAATAATAAAAATGTGGTAAGTAGTGCTGTTAATGGAACAATTAACAATATTAGTTACTTTGATAGAACATGTATCTTGGAATATGGCCCACACACTGGCAAGGTTAAGAAAATTCTGACTGACAATTGGCATATTACATTAGTAGATCAGGACATCACCCCTGTGTTAAGAAAAGGTCCTAGATTTGTTAATAAAATAGGAATCAATATTAAATTTATTTTAGAGAGGGGTTACACCAGTAAGACTCTCACCTATAAAAATACATCTAAATGTGGTGCTTGTAATCAATGTTACACTATATTCCAGGGGGACAATCTGGTTTTAGAAATTACAATCACACTAAAATCAAGTTTTGTAGTGGAAATTGTCAAACCAAAATGGTCATATATCTTGCTATATGTATGACCTGTCCCGGGTTTTACATAGGCAAGACTGAAAGGAAGTTTAATAGACGCATATATTATCATCTCTATAGCATTAGAAAAAAGGATGAAAAAATGCACTATACAGACACATTAAAGAATATGGTGATAGTCATTTTTTCAATTTTGCTACAGTAGACAGTGTGTCAGTCGATCAATGAGGGGGAGACTTTAAAGGAATGCTTTCATATAAAGAACTTTGTTGGCAAATATATACTGATGCTTCCACCGCACCAGGCTTGAATGATTCCATATCCATCAAGGCACTTTTGGCTTTGAAATGATATGTATACAACTTGTTTTCTTGTTTTATATTTTCATTGTAGTACGTTAATGGTGACATCAATTTTTTGTGTTAACATTTTTCTTTTTTCTTGTGTCATCATTTTATCTTTAATGTTTTATTTATTCATCAGAGTAAATGGGTCGCATTTCCTGTAAAGACATTTTTAGTAATGACATTTTTAGTAATGACATTTTTAATAATGTTATAATATATGTATGAACTACAATTACTATTATTAGTAGTAGTAGGCTTGTGCCTGTAAATTAGTGTGTATGTCTTTAAATTAGCAGGGTAGTTTTGAAAAGTATTGGCGCCAAAAAAGTTATTTAAAGGACTTTTGGTTACAGTTTCAGTGTTCTGATGAAGCTTGTTATAGTACAAGTGAAAGCGCTTAACCAACCTATTTTGGAGGTTTTGGACTTATTAAACTTTTTTATCTACAACAATTTTGGATTTATTTTTACTGTTCCAGTCATTTCAAGGTTTTGCAAACGTATTATTTTGCTGTTGGTCCGATTGGAGCAGTTGTGTGGTTTTTCCCAAGACACAGAGGTTTTTCAGCATCTTAGTGGATTTTGTTTGGTGTGTTATAAATATATTCATGGAACTTAGAACATGCAAAGACAATTGCCAAAAGTTCCTTCTCAATCTGAGAATACTGCATTTCAGTTTGGGTAAGAGTTTGAGATGCATAGGCAACAGGTCTGCCTTCTTGGGGAATAACTGCATCTAAACCAAACTTTGAAGCATCACAAGAAAGAATAACTGGTTTATTGACATCATAATATCGCACTGTAGGAGGACTGGACATTCTCTGCTTAAGGTTGTCAAATGCTCTCTGGTGCTGTTCCAGCCATGACCAGGTAACATTTTTTTCATCTTAGCTCTCTTAAGGGCACTGAAATCTCCCTAAAATCAGGGATACACTTGCCCAAGTAGTTAATCATACCAAGAAAATGCTGTAGTGGTGGGACATTATCTGGAGCATGCATCTTTCGAATGGCTGCTTGTTTGGATGGATCAGGTTGTATGCCGGTACTGGTAAATAAATGACCTACATGTGTGACTTCTGGAAGCCTGAATTTGTACTTTAGAGGAATAAGCTTCTGGTTCACTTCATGTGCTCTGTCCAGAACTTTCCTGACGTTTTGGTCATGCTCTGCCTCACCATCGCCTCCGACCAATAAATCATCAACAATTATGGCACAGAGATAACATGAACAAATTTGCTCCATTGTATGCTGAAAGACTTCACCTGCAGAATTTATACCAAAAGGCATCCTAAGAAATCTGTAGCTGCCAAATGGGGTACTGAATGTTGTCAGTAGTGAAGATTTGCGATCAAGCATCACTTGCCAAAATGAACTCTTTGCATCCAAAACAGAAAAAGCAGTGGCATTTGGCATCAGGGCAGCGACCTCTTCTACTATACACATAGAATGGTGAGGTCTCTTTAATGCTTTATTAAGTTTCTTGGATCGATGCATATTCTGATTTCATGCAAACTCTTTTTATGAGCAGCTACTATGGAAGACACCCACTCATTTGGTTCTGTGACTGGACAAATCACACGTTGCTGCACCATTTTATCTAACTGGACCTTGATTTTATTCTGCTATCATAATTCTCCTTGCTGGTCTGACCACTGGATTGACTTCTGTGTCTATTTTTATGGAGTACTCAACTGGAAGCTTGCCCAGCTTATTATCGAAAACATCCGCATACTGTGAGAAAATGGTATCGGTGAAACTGGAAGTACGACATGTGCTTATATAATGGACTTCCTTTAG
>NC_056745.1:34276282-34338782 GCF_019279795.1 Protopterus annectens
TGGAAAATGATACTCTGGATTACAATGAAATCTGTAGCAAAGTGAAAGAAACATGCAACCTGGTGTTAATATATGGCAACAGGCTGCAGTGATACAAGCTATAAATGAGGCTGTGGCTGCGTGTCCTAGAAGGCAGCCAGCTACAGTCAGAACAAGGCTGCAGTATTGATATGCACATGATAATATTCATAGTTGAGCGCATTTATGCATTTGATTCTGTGAGCAGCATATGTCAAAATAAACCCTATGCATTTCTGTGCAATAAAAAGATCTGCATATCACGGCCTGTGACAGATACTAACATGACATGCAAAAGGTATAAACAATACCTTCATACAATATGACTTGTAATATCTGTATAGTTCATGATTGGGATTAGAACCCCCAACACTTTATAGTTTTATTAAAAAGAGGTCTAAAGACAGCAGCATCATGCCACCAGAGTCTGCTAGTAACTTTCATTATAATACTATATCAATTAACAATTACACAACTTACAGAATGCATCTGAGTAACTCAGGATCTGTAAGCAGTACAGCTACATAGTAAATAGAGACTGCAGCGATAACACCTTTTTTAAGAGGCATCATTGAAGAAATATCTCTAACAGCAATGGCAAGTTTTATCACCGTTTTAGGAAACATGATTTAAAAAATATCCATAAGATCAACATCACATAATAAATATGGATACTGTTGCAAGCTGTAGGTTCCTGTAGTTAGATCAAAGACGACAGGGAATTTCCAGTAAGACTTGTAGATGATCTGTAAATCCTCCTCTACATACTATTGCCTGCGGAAGTCTGTCTACACAACTGGATATGGGACTGAACCAAAATATTTAGAAGAACGACACTTGTATGCATAAATTTCCAGACAACATGCCTCCAGGAATCTTTAACAAATTTTGTTTAACTTAAAATTTTGAGTAAATATGATTTTGAACATCTACACTTTTGAAATGATTATATTTAACAGATTTACTAATTACCAGTACATAGCTTCCACCAGTGGTCAGTGTACCTCCCACTCAGGCTCACATAATCAAAGTGCATCTTGAGTGCACCCAGTTTTAAGTACCATTTGCGCCATACATAGTTAATGAGGTTAATTAAAATTCAGGTTTTTGGAATCCCATTTGTGCTCATCCATGTAAATTGCTGTTATGAGTCGAAGCACCCAGGTGAAACATGTAAACCTCAAATAGGTATCAGTAAATGATACCATGTGTGGCACGTGTCTTATTTTTCAATAAAGAACATGACATCGGCACCAATTTAAAATATTGATTTTGCTACATTTACTGACCATTGCTAACTGTGAGGTGAGTGGTACCTCAGTAAGCATTTTAGTGTTTTTGTGTTTTTCAGATTTCAACTACTTGAGGATCATGATGGCTACCTCAATGAGTCTGAGACATGTTCATGTGTCCAACTAGACCGATGAGGAGACGACCCAGATGTTGACATTATACACTAGACTGGAGCATCAGAAGGGTGCCAGACGCAGGTACTTTGCTATGATTGACATTTAGGACTGGATGACAAGGGAGCATCAATGCAGGATGGGGATCTACCACACTGGAGTGCAGGTTCATCACTGTTGTGATGACCTGCATCTGAGGGATGCAGCGGAGCTTCCAAGGAGGATCAGTAAGGTCTAGAGGCAGCCCACAGATCCCTAGAGTAAGTAACAATATTTTACACATACCCAAGCTTACAGATTTTACAGATATTTCTTTGAACCATATATATATATATATATATATATATATATGTAGTTTGGAGATATATTATTTTCTGGAAAGAGTTTTTCATTTGACATGTAAGAATCCATGTCTATGCTTTACAATATTTAAAATAGGTGGGGGGCTACGCCCCCACACCCCTAATTATATATACTAACTCCAGGATCACACTACAGTGGGGAAAGGGTATATACCTGTTCAGGCGAAATGAGTTTCAGTCAAATGTGTTTTCAGTGAAGTGAGCTTTCAGTGAATTGAGCACAGGGAATTCATTTTCAGTGAAATGAGACTTCTATCAAATGAGTTTCAGTGAAATGTATTTTCAGTGAAGTGGGCTTTCAGTGAATTGAGCACAGGGAATTCATTTTCAGTGAAATAAGACTTCTATCAAATGATTTTCAGTGAAATGTGTTTTCTATCAAAGAAAGTAGACACACACACACACATATATATATATATATATATATGTGTGTGTGTGTATATATATATATATATATATATATATATTTATATAGATTCACTTCATAATCTCAAAATACTGAAACATCGAATTTCAGTATCTCGAGACCATGACAGCGAATCCACAAAACACAGAAACTTCAAAACCCCGACATTCAAAAACTGGATGGAACTGCACACACCACAGCACACATACACCAAAACATCCACATCACAAAATAAACAAACAAAACTACACACATACACAATTCATACACACATAAGCAGGGGGGCAAGCCCCCCTGCACCCCCCACATCCCCTTACTTATATATATACTAACTCCGAGATCGCACAAACAAGAAACAAAAGCAAACTCACACACGCACATTCTCCAGTCCCTCACACACACATCAAACATATCAGCACACTCACATACACTCTAAATCCCACTCAAACGCCTTACAAAACACTCACTTACCTGATATAACACCTACATCCACACACGGCACTGCTCACCATCAACATGCAAACCCGGACATAAAGTAGCATAAAGCCATAACCGCGAATTCGAGATATTCAAATTTGTGATTATGAACTTTTGCTGATTTTCAACATTCGGCTTTATAGTCTCAAGATACTGAAATTTGACATTTCAGTATTTTGAGATTATAAAGTGTTCCTATATATATATATATATATATATATATATATATATATATATATATATATATATATATACATATATTTATAGCCATGTTTTAGCTGTGTGAGAATTCAGTGGACTTTGTACATACTACCCTTTTAACTGTGTTCAGTACCCATGTTGTTATGTCCTTTGTAGTTGTACAAATGTTTTACATATAAGTATGTAAATTTACATAGCATCTGTTCTCATGAATCACAGATGCATACAGTGCCTAGGCCACGGATGACTGCACAGTTTATAGTTTTCATTTATAGTCCCACTGTATCCTCTATTGAACTATTACAACTTGCAGGATGAACATGCTCCTGGCCATTTTGGGCCAATTTCTAGCTCTTTCAAGTCCCCCTGTATAAAACCCACTTTGGCACAGTTTTTGCGCTTGTTACTACTCAACCAAGCTCCTTGTGGTCCTGCAGAGTGGTGCTAGCAGCAGAGAGGCTAAAAGACCGACTGCTAACCTGATAAAAGTGTTTTTTTCCTGCTACTACCTGGGCGACTGTCCAATCTAGCTAAACTGCAAGTAATTCTGCTTCTTGAACTGTTTTAAACTGTTTAAAGTTGTTTTTGAACCTGCACTTTTAAAGTTTGCCCTGTTTGTTGCATTTACCTGTTGAGGCTACACACTCAAGTGCGCTAGCCTGTGTTACATATTTATTGCTCTTTCCTGCTGTTTATTGCAAAAAAGAAAAAAACAAAAAAAACAAAAAAATGATCCTTGTTTCCCATCTTTCCTGACCTAGAGTAGTCCAAATGCAGGCTTTGCTGTATTCTGGACTTTTGGAAAGTTCCTGTGTTGCCCATTTCCTTTCTTGGATAAAGGGAGGATTTTTTGTTCATCAGTGGCAGTGGGGAGCTTGGAGCAGCCTATCTATACATGGAGGAGTGTTCCCAGCACAAGAATCTGGTGGTCTATTGGCTGTTTTGGGCCAATTTCTAGCTCTTTCAAGTCCCGGTGTATAAAAGTCATTTTAGCGCAGCTTTGCGCGATTTTGCGCATAGTGCAGCATCATTGGGTGTAAACCATTCTCGGCTCCACAAAGTCTGCTCTTCACATTTTCCCTTAGAACTGATCTAGTTCTCATAATAAACACCCTATTCTCACTCTAAAGCCTGGCACTTGCTCACTAAAGCAATTATATTAGTCAGCACTAAAAAATTAAAAGCACTACACCCTCACAAACTCCCCTTAAGTACTTTGTTCCCCATTGGCCCTTTTTTTTCAATTATACAGGAATTCCCAGTACTATTGTAGCATGTCCAAAGGTCAGTTGTCAGTCTCCTCTCCGGTCCAGCTGGTGAATATGGGAATCTTTAGGCAATGTTATAACTGCCTCATGTACACAGACAACCCTCTCCTCCTCCCAACAAATTCCAACATATGTGAGAGATGCAACCATATAGCCAAACTGGAGGCTAAGCTCTCTCAACTCAGTACTGGCGTAACCAGTCAGGAGGAGAAGGAAACCACACCCACTACAATTCCAGTCTCACATAGACCTACCACGACAGCAAACCAAATACATAAACACACAAAAACATACTCAGAGGCTCTAAATAAAAATCTGCCTAAGCAGCAGAGACCTCCAAAGCAGACACCCAAGCAACCGCTACCCCAAAACAAAACACATGCAACACATAGCTCACAAAACCAGTGTGCCGAACAGTCACAGCCCTTAAGGCGAAACAACACACCTGATACACTTATAATAGGTGACTCTATCATCAGGCACACTGACGTCCCGCTCACCAGGCTGAACAAGGAGAAGGTCACAGTGAGCTGCCTGTCAGGCGCTAGGATCCGCCACATAACACAAGCAGTCAGGTCACTCCAAGGTAAGTACAAATATGACTCAGTCATCGTCCATGCTGGTGTGAATGACCTGAGACGTACCTCCCTGGACTACATGAAAAGAGACATAGAGGAGCTCTCTGAGCATGTAGCCCAGGCCGGTATGACCCTGACCTTGAGTAGCATCTTACCCTCACCAAGAATGATGCCACAATATGAAGACAAGATGATCGATTTCAACAATTGGCTTAAGTATTGGTGTTATTCAAAGGGGATCCAATGCCTGTTTGCCTGGGATGACATGCTCGACAAGCCATGATGCTTCGCTAGGGACGGCTTGAACCTGTCACCCCTGGGCTTTTGGATATTGGCAAAGGCTCTTGCCACCCCCATAGTGCCTTTTTTAGGCAAGGCTCAAAAGACAAACCCACCTCCATAGGTATCACAAGGGATAAGAAACTAAGAGTAATGCTACTCAACGCCAGAAGTCTAAACCTCAAGATGCATGCACTCAAAACTCTCCTTAGCATGGAGAACATTGATATCTGTGCAGTAACAGAAACCTGGTTCAAGGCTCCCAAGAGCACCCCAGCACTACCAGGTTATACCTCATACCATGTTTTTCGGCCCCAAAATTTGAACCGAACCACAAAAGGAGGGGGGAGTATCAATATTCGTCAAAGATACCCACACCTCCAGGTTGGTGGCACAGCACGAAGCATCAGAGACTATCCATGAGCATCTAACAGTGGGTAAAACTGCCTTCCAGTTTATAGCCTTCTACAGACCACCATCCCAAACCCAGGAACCCCACTTAGCCTTCCTGAGAACACTGGAAAATAGGAAGGTCTCTCCAAACACCATTATATTGGGCGACTTCAACTACCCTAACATAGACTGGGAGCATTACTCTAGCTCCAACACCCTAGCCCAATGGTTCCTAGAATTTATAAACTCAAATGCTATGGAACAACTTGTTGCCACTCCCACAAGAGGGGAAAACATACTGGACCTGATCATCACCAACATGGGGACTCTATGCTCCAGACCAGACGTGTATCCCTCACTGGTAAGATCAGACTATAAACTAATCTCACTAGATATTCACATCCCGACCCTAGCCCCGGCCCAGAAAACCACAGTCAAAAACTGCTCTAAAGCAAATTTCACACTCCTCAAAACCGAAGTGGAATCCTTCAAAGCCCCCGGGCCTGTGAAAAATACGGCCCAGACCACAGAATCCTTTATAAACGCATTCTATGAACACCTTCAGGAATGCATGGAACATGCAATCCCAAATAAAACCAAGACCCAATCCTCCAAGGTTAGGCATCCTGTCTGGTGGACCCCACCCATAAACAAACTATACAATAGAAGGAGGAAGTAACTACATGATAGAGCAAAATCCCAAAAAGGGAAGGCATCTCTGATCAATATTAGCAAAAAACTACGGGCACTCATAAAATCATCTAAGGCCAGCTTCAAGAGAAAAATTGCACAGGACACTAAGGATAATCACAAGGCTTTCTTTAGTTATGTTAGCAACCTGGGTGGCAATTCCCAGATATGCTCAGAATTAGTCCTAAATGACAAAAAATACACCGAACCCACAGACATTGCCAACATCCTAGCTGACAGATTCAGCGCAAACTTCTCCCCCCCCTTCCCCACCAAAAGGGCAAATATCTATCCCAACAGAGTGCTGCCCCCCTTACATCTCAGATGCTCAGGTAAGAGCCGCCCTCTCCAAAGCAAAAAACACAGCATCAATGGGACCAGACAGTGTCCCAGGCTGCGTCCTACATGAACTCCAAGAAGAACTAAACCCAAACATAAAACTACTGTTCAATCTCAGCCTTACTACAGGATATGTACCCAAAGAGTGGCGTACAGCAACAGTGGTCCCTCTCCACAAAGGTGGTGCCTCAAATGATCCTGGAAACTATCGCCCCATAAGCCTGACTAGCTTGGTCTGCAAAGCTATGGAAAGGATCATCATGGACCTCATAAATAAAGATATTGGGGACCTACAGACACTGGATCCTACTCAGTTCAGCTTTGTTAAGGGCAGATCCTGCCTCTTAAACCTGGTTGATTTCTTTGAAACAGTCACCAAGGCCATTGACGAGGGAAGGTGGTCCACACAGCCTACCTGGACCTTGCAAAAGCCTTCGATACAATACCCCACTTGGGCATTATAGATAAGCTCACCAGCTTAAATATAAACCCCTATGTCACTAGATGGGTTGCAAACTGGCTCAAGGACAGAACCCACATGGTTAGAATTGCTGGAGCCATGTCAGACTCCAAACCAGTTACAAGTGGCATCCCACAAGGCTCAGTCCTGGGACCTCTCTTGTTCGGTATATATTTCTCAGAGGTACAGGCTAACATGGAAGGACTGTGGCTGACCAAGTTTGCAGATGACTGCAAACTGGGTGCCATAATTGACTCTCCAGCTGACACAAGCATCCTACAAAAGGGCCTCATAGAAACAGACAACTGGTGCCAGAGCCATGGCCTCAAGCTAAAAGCCAAAAAGTGTATAGTCATCCCCTTTGGCAAAAACAAAGTGCCCACAAATTACCACATAGGTGGTAATCCATTAAGTATGGAAGAAGTAATTAAGGACCTGGGTACCCAAGTTGATAGCAATCTCTTAATTCACAACCACGTGGCCAAAGTGGTTAGAAAAACATTTTATATAGCCCACCTAATCATGAAGGGATTCACATCTAGATCAGGGGAGGTCATCATGCCTCTTTACTCATCCCTCATCAGGCCCATAATTGAGTACAATACCCCTTTTGGGATGTAACTTACCAGACACCTGCAGCAATTGGAAAGACCCCAAAAGTATCTCACCAAGAGGATCAAAGGGCTCAAACAGATGCCATATGCTGCCTGGTTAAAGAAACTCCAGCTCTACTCAGTGGCATACTGCCTGTTCAGAGGCAATCTGTGCTTGACGTATAAAGCCATATCCAACCCGGAATTAATAGGCATGCTGCACCTCAGAAAATCCAAATCCCATCGAGCTACGTGCTTGAGAGACTTGAACCACAACATTGAAATAAATAGGACATGCTGGAGGGACAGATTCATAACCCAGAGGCTCCCTTCACTCTGGAATAAAATCCCAGTCCAGGTTAGGCAGAGTCCCTCATTGACTCTCTTCAAGAGGAATCTTGATGAGTGGATGGGAGATTGTAGGTTTACCCCGGGTATTACTTCTGTGTCACTGTTAGACAGAGGCAGAGTATACTAACCTCGAAAAAGGGCATAGCAAAATTCATTTAAAATGGGTGGCGAAAGCCAAACACATTCTGGCTAGGCTTATAAATGCCCTAGGGCAGATAGCCTAGTATGAACCTATGAACCTATGAACCTATGTATATAACTCACTTATTCTTCATAAACAAGTACACATACATGTTTATTTTAATTTAAACATTAATAACCTAACATTGCATAAACATTGGTTTGTAATTATGTGTTGATAGCTATGTCTTCACTATGAGAGGTGTACAGGTTGTATGCATTTTATGTATTCTGCTGTTTATCACAAGATTTCTAATAAACACCTGCAGTACCTGTTTTCTAAAATGAAATCATTGACTGTTACCTTGGCCTGTAAAGCGACTGCCTAACATGTCTAAATTTTGGTGCGTTTTGGGTTCCAAACCACATACGGGGACCTTCATCTTGGTGAACTTCACGCATATTATTTTAAAAAACGTATTGCAGTACTTTATATTAGGGTTTATGTTGCGCATGGTAATGACTCACTGATCTACTCTTTAAATTAATAATACCGTAATCTGTAACTGCTTAATAACATCAGTTATTGGACAACATTGTTTGAAGAGCAGTGCCTGTTTGTGTATAAGCAGTGTGTGCTCAGTGTCAGCTCAGCTTGTAAGGACACAGACCAGCATGTCTACATTTTGTGCACTGTGTCCAATTCTTGAAAGGGGAAACTTATACTGTTATATTGATTTCATATACCCACAGCATTCAGTTAAGTAAGCATGGTACACGTATTGATATTAACATATATTTTGAGCATTGTTGTGAATACCTCTATTTGTGGAAATTCCTACTGATATCTCCTTAATCCATAACATTCTGTTAACATCTGCAATTTAACAGTGGGGCCAGTACATCTTGAGAAAGCCTGTTAAATATCTGAGCAAGTTTTAGGTTAATATTGTACACTTTTTAAAAATGCTATGAAGGTCTGTTTTTTCATATAATACTGATGGCAATAGAAGAAGAAATTTAACTTCTAATGATGAGGAACTTTGACGGCCACAGTATCAGTTGAAATGAAGACCACGGAAGATGTCTGTTTTTAACTAGTGATGTGCAATTTAACAAGGAATAATAGTTCTCACACATAACTTTCTGTGTTTATAATGTACAACAGCAGATATGGTTCTGTTCACATAAGCTGTGTGTTACATGACACTGTCACACTGTCTGAAGAATGGATGTCCTCCAGTACTATTATGTTTTATGAACACAGTGCTGGCATGAATGTAATTTAAAAACAATTTAGCTACATGAGCAGCATATGTTTATCCTTTGCAATCCTACGTCAAGATCATTCTTAGTAGTCCATCCCCCATCAAGATAATGTCATACCATTAACTCTTTTCACTCTTCAAACAGCATTTACTTACAGTTAAGATGTGTTAGGTAGGCTGTTAGGTGCCAAGATTAGAGTTTGCACGTAGGTTGTGGTTGTAGATTTAAAATATAACATGCGTTTTCATCCTGCCAAGCATAGACATCTTCAGATGAATAAACAAGTAAAATCACATTCATTAATATATACACAATTAAAAATAAATGAGCAATGAGAGCAGATACCCAATAAACTAATTAGAACTAAGTCACAATCATAAATAAAATTCAATAAGTATTCATACGTAATAATGAAAAGACATCAATAATCACAATATTGTGTGGGAATAAAATATTAATTAATACATGTGATAATAAATGCATACAAACTAATGTTTTTTCTTTTGTAATAGTATTTTAATGTTTTTTCTTTTGTAATAAAATACTATTAAGATAATGTTAAAATAATGACACAAGTTGGTCAACATTGACATCTAGTGGCCTAAAAATGCATACCATGAAAGTGTATTTTATCTAAACAATATAAAATCCTAAACCAGAGGTTAAATCACTAAAATGACATGAAACCTTACCATAACTCACAGCAACCATACTGTTGTAACTAGAACCTACCCATTTGTTACATTAATATCAGTATCAGGTAAAACCTAGTAATCAATGTCCCTTTACAACTTAGCTGCGCTCAGTTTTAAAAGGGAGGGGGACTACACTAAAATTCTCATTCAACCCTGGGGGTTTTCCTGCATCCAGGGTAACTTGCCAAAATAGTTCCCTGTATTCCAACCTTGTCTCCCAGGGTCCCCTCGCTGACATCAGCCTGTACCTGTTCAATCACAAAAAATAAGAACTTGGCTTCCCTACACATCAAAGTGTTATTTTAGTGATTTACCTCTGGTTTAGGATTTTATATTGTTTAGATAAAATACATTTTTATGGTATGCATTTTTAGGCCACTAGATGTCACCATTGACCATCTTGTTTCATTACTTTAACATTTTTAATAGTATTTTAACGTTTTTTTTTCTTTTGTAATATTTTGTATTTATTATTACATGTATTAATAAAAAAAATTATTCCCACACAATACAGTAATTATTGATGTCTTTTCATTATTACATATGAATACTTATTGAATTTTATTTATGATTGTGACTTAGTTCTAATTGGTTTATTGGGTATCTGCTCTCATTGGTCATTTGTTTTTAATTGAGTATATATTAATGAACGTGATGTTATTTGTTTAATCATCTGAAGAAGTCTATGCTTGGCAGGATGAAAACGCATGTTATATTTTTACCGTTAATGTTTTGAGTGTTCAATAAAACAGCAGGGGTTCCATGGTACATCGTTGGTGTGCTCTGTGGAGTTATGCTTGATTTTGTTATTTGTGTTCCTGTTTGTATTAGCACACTGTCTCCTTTGTTTTTTGGGATATAGATACAGCAGTGTACTTTAAACAGTTCATAAAAGTGTGATTATTCAATAAAAGCACTTTGCTTCGTAGAAATGATCCAAGAGCCACTCAACTGTGTAAAATTTATGTCACTAAGAACAAGTTAAGCTGATTAATAAGCCCTCCAGCCAATAAAGCAGCTACATGCAGGAATCTGTAGTGTGTTTACCCAACCTACATTGACCAGGCTACCACCCACTGCCACTAGATGGAAAATCCGCTATCCTTCTTGATGTAAAAACACAGAAAAGTGCTTGCTAGAGTGTAAAAATGCACTACTTTATTCAACAGCTATATAATGAATTCAGAGCAAGTTAAAAAAAAATAGAAAACAGACAATGAGAGGCAAAATGCACTTTTTCCAAAAAAGTGTAAGACAAGGCAAATAAATATTTCAAGATATAAACAGCAGTGTAGAAAGGGAGGAGCTTATAAAGCTTAATTTACAGTAATAGTGGGCAGCTTAAAATTGCTAAGTTTAAAAAAGCAGATCAATGAATGGGAAGGAAGTGGGAAAATAACTAACGGAACCACCAACCGTGCTTGTAGTGGTTGCAGGTCATGAGTCTTTTAAAAAAAGACAAAGCCACAGAAATTCTCTGTGTATTCAAGTATCAGTCAAGAAACAAATTAACCAATAAAAAAACATGTGAAATGTACAGCCTAGGTAAATTAAGGTTCTATCTCCCACACAGAAAAAAAAAACACCAGGCCAAACAGATTTCTTAGAACAGAAAACAAAATTGAGTAGGTAAAACATAAAGCAGCTCTATCACTTTAAGCAACTCACAACAAAGAAATATAGGTTTACGTTCCTCACCCAGCAGGTAGTCACCAACAGTACTTGTAGTATCTGCAGTCTTGAAGTCATACTGGAAAACATAACGACCCAGAAAATCCCTGGGTATTTAAGTATCACTCAAAAAACAAATTAACCAATGGGGGAAAAAACATGCGAAATCAGCAGCCTAGATAATGTTAAGTGTCTGTCGCCTACATAGGACAAAAATACCAGGCCAAGCAGATTTCTTAAAACAGAAAAATGTAGCAGGTAAAGCAGAAAACAGCTCTATCAGTTTAAGCAACTCACAGCAAAAAATATAGATTTTCTTTCTTCACCCAGCAGGAAGTTTTTGCAGGTCTTGAGCTTATCAGAAAAGTATTTAGGGAGTTTTGCTGCAACATGTATAAAGAAAAGGTTAGGAAGGGAAGCTTTTGCAGACTGAAAAGTGGTAGTAAATTACTGAAGACTGCAGTGAATGTTGTGAGACATTAGAGATTCATACTTTTTATTGGTCAAAAATGTATGTTGACACAAAACCCACTGGTGTATTAACCTTTTAATTGGATTAGACTGATATTAAAAATCATCTGCATTGGTAATCTTGGGTCTTTGCCCCCCCCCCCCCCCACCCCATTAACTTTGTCTTTTTCCACTAATTCCTTGGAAAATAAGAACTTTGCTGTGACAAGAAGCATTTATCTAAAATAGGTATTGGATGTTTTAACCAAAGAAGAAAGATAAACTTTCAAATGCAGCCTTGGGCATAGACAGGAGGAGATGAGAAGGCCCAGTCAGACAAGGCATTGATGCAAAGTGAAAGAATGGGAAAAGGGGACAGACAAAAATGAAAAGAAATGAAAGTTTAGCCAGGAGACAACAAGAAGGAAAGAAGAGCTGGGGATGACAGGGATGGAGACAACCTCTAGTAATAAAAGCTGCAGTGCAGGCTGCAAGATAAAAGGAACACGAGACTTAGACGCAGAATGAAGAGAATCTGTCAGCACGGTGTCAGAGTGTCTCGTCAGACAAGAGGGTCCAAGACTTAGGTACAGTGCGCATGTGAACTTTGACAGGTAGGATGGCCCTGACTCAGAACATAGTGTAACAGAATGGGAGGGGTTGCAGTGACTATGTGAGCTAACAGAAGGGTAGCCTGCATAGTGTAGTATAGAAGTACTGATGTTTGTACACCAATGCAGACTGGAAAACTGCAGGTTTGTAGAATGTCAATGGCATGTGAATACAGATAGGAAGCATCAGAAGGATACTTGGGTACTGATGCACTAGCAATAACAAGTATTTAACTGTTGAAAAAAATAATAAGTATGAATAAACCAGTGAAATAAATAGCAAAATAAAAGTGGTTACTTGGTGGATGCCTATTAAGGCTGAGAGATGCAAGATGCTAATTTAGTTTTGCTGTCAAAAGGTTGGGAACATCCAGTGGCAAAATATATACTGAACAAATGCAGTTTCTCCATGCAGCACTCATTTGTATTCTGTGACACTTAACTTATAGCATGATAACATTTTATGAAATATTAAAAAGACTTCATTCTGCAACACAGTGCAGTGCAGACACTTCTCTGCATATGTTTATACAAGCAAATGTTTGCTTTTTTGTATCATTTTTAGTATCGGATTTATTGGTTTTCCAACAACCTTGAATACATTTTGAATATATATCATATGAGTTTTAACAAGAAAGCAATATAAAACAATGAAACAACCACAATCACAGTCTGTGTCTATCATATATATACTTATTGTAATGAAAGCTATTTTATCAAAAACTATATACATATATGTATATGACCAAGACATTTAATGTTTTCCATAAATCTGTTCATTTTTCTATCTTTACATTTCCAATCTAGTGTCCAGATTATATCATAAGTTTTAATTCCAAATTCCAGTATAACTGTGTCACAGAATTCCAACATTTTGGCTTTTTCTGCATGACATTCAGTTCATAATAGTATTTGACCCATCTTATCAGTTAAAATATTCTGTATTTAGACTATGTACAGCATTCTCTATTCTTTTGCTATTACTGTTTTTGGAACAAATGCTAACTATAAACTAGTAGTCAGCTCTTCCTTTCCCCATCCCAGTGTATCCTTCTCTATTCCCAGGCCTAACTCTTCCCACGTCCATGTCAAAGGCTATTGAATATTTCCTCCCAACATCCCATCACTTACTTCCATCTCTGTTATACCGCTCTACATTCCCAAGACAAATGCAACATTCCTGCATCCCCCTTACCGCATCTTCAGCAGTTTACTCCCATATCTCCCCTTTCATGCATTATTTTATTGGGTGTATTATACCATAAGTGTAGCTGCATCAATTTAAGTCACATCTACCTTGATAAATTAATCATTTTAATTTATCATGTTATTGTTTGCAATATTCAGCTGAGTATGTGATAAAATATACACAATGGTTATTTCTTGCTAAATGATGAAAAGCAAAGAGAGGCCATAGAGCCTACATTCATTTACGAAAATAGCAAACAAAAAATGCTTAACCCTATTGTTAAAAAGACTGACTTATAGAGCGGGTGTATATGTACTTCTGGTTAAACTGACCCTTTAAGATTAAATGTTTAGTTACCTGAGCATCTGGTAGAAATGTATGACAAATAACTTGCTTTTTCCCCTATTTTTTTATTTTACTTTATTTTATACTCCCGAATACTAAATATTTTCAAATAAATTATGCTTTTCACCCCCAGCTTAGTATAGTTTTCAAAAATACATAAGTGCCATTAATGTAATAGCAAAACAATTACCCATAGCTAATAAAAATAACTGTAGCTTGTACCAGAACTTGACACCGTATTGCTAATTTTCATGCCATGTGCCTTCTCTCTCTCTCTCTCTCTCTCTCTCACTTTCTCTCTCAGTTTCTGTCTCTCACTCTCTCTCTGTCTCACTCTCTCTCTCTCACTTTCTGTCTCTTTCTGTCTATCTCTCTCTTTCACTCTCAGTTTCTCTCTCTCACTCTGTCTCTCTCACTTTCTGTCTCTCTCTCACTTTCTGTCTCTCTTTCTCTCTCACTTTCTGTCTCTCTCTCTCTCTCTGTCTCTCTCTCTCTCTGTCTCTCTCACTTTCTGTCTCTCTCTCACTTTCTGTCCCTTTCTCACTTTCTGTCTCTCTCTCTGTCTCTCTCTCACTTTCTCTCTGTCTCTCTCTCTCTCTCTCTCTCTTTCTGTCTTTCTGTCTCTCTCTGTCTCTCTCTCACTTTCTCTCTCTCTCTCTCTCACTCTCGCTCTCTCACTTTCTGTCTCTCTGTCTCACTTCCTGTCTCTCTCTGTGTCGCTCTCTGTCTCTGTCTTTCTCTGTTTCTGTCTCTCTCTCTCACTTTCTGTCTCTCTCTCTCACACACTCTCTCTCTCTCACTTTCTCTCTCTCTCTCTCTCACTTTCTCTCTCTCTCTCTCACATTCTCTCTCACACACTTTCTGTGTCTCTCTCACTTTCTGTGTCTCTCTCTCTCACTTTCTGTCTCTCTCTCACTTTCTCTCTGTCTCTCACTTTCTCTCTCTCTCACACTTTCTGTCTCTCTCTCTCTCTCTCATTCTCTCTTTCTCTCTCACTTTCTGTCTCTCTCTCTCTCTCCCTCACTTTCTCTCTGCCACATAGTAACAGGTCATTGCTAATGAGTCTAAGGTCTATTTCTACTATGTACTATAAGCAATTATATTATAGGTTCATAGGTTCATACTAGGCTATCTGCCCTGAGGCAATTATAAGCCTAGCCCGATTCTGTATGGCTTACGCCACCCCTTGATTTGAGTATACTGTGCCCTTTTTTAAGGTTTAGTTTACTGTGCCTCTAATAGTGACACAGGAGTAATCCCTGGGGCAAACCTATGATCCCCCATCCACCTATCGAGATTCTTCTTGAAGAGATTCAGTGAGGTGCTCTGCCTCACATGAACTGGAATTCTATTCCAGAGTGAAGGGAGCCTCTGGGTTATGCTCATTGCTTAGATATAAGTAGCATCAATTCTTACTCTCATCAGTTACAAAGAGGTGGCCGAGAGGAATGGATGTTCTAAGAACCTGTGACAGTTGTCTTATTTCAGGTTCTGTTTATTTTATATAGCAGTGGTATGACATCATAAAATGTTGTCTTTAGGCACTGATGGAAGTATACACAGCTCATATAAATAATCAATAACATTTTTTCTTATTGATAGGAAAAAGAGCAAAGAAAGGAATAAAAAAATTCAGCCTATACCAAACAGTTAAATCTGGGAATGGAATAAGTAATATATACTGCCCATAGCAATGATCAATTATTTTTTTATAATTAAAAAATGATGTTAAAAGTAGCAGATGTGGAAACACAACTTTCTTAACAGGTCATCTAGTGGGCAAGATAGTAACTCATCATAAGGTGATTTTAGTGGGAAAGCCATACATTTTCTCTCTGTGAGTGGGGCATGTCCCTTATTATACTGTAACAATCATATAATACTGTACATTAGTTAGTGATATAACAAATGCTGCATTTAAGGGTGAAGTAACATATTTCTCTGTGTCACAAGGATAAATGTCCCAGATGCTGTCCCTTCTTTGGTATAACTCTGATCTACTTATTTTTATTTTCTTTGCCGAATGTATTTCTTTTGATCACAGAGAAACTTCAAAACTGTCTGGTTTATAGGTTCAAAGGTTCATAGGAGATTACTAGGCTAATAGCTCAAGACAGCTTACTAGCCTAGCCAGTTTTACCCAGATTTTCCATCACTACGAGAAAGATAAGAAGGGTCACCAAGTGGGGTTTTGACTATTTTTACAGACTGCCTCTGTCCATAAGGAGCATGGGCACCACCTAAGGAGTGAATTTGGGATTTCCCATCCGTTGGTGCACACTGCACTTGAACATGGTCAAGGAAGGGCTCTGGTTCACATGAATAGGAATCCTATTCCACAGGAGGGACAATCTCTGGGACACATATCTGTCTCTCCAGCATAATCTATTTATGTCAGAGATCAGGTTTAGATCTTTGGCGCAGACAACCCTCATGCAGTTAATTTTATGAATATACATCATTTCCATCATGGCTGCGTCAGAGACTACCTTGTAAGTCAAGCACAGCTCGCCCCCTCAGTGATCAATAAGAAACTGAATACAGTGAAAGGGCTTTTAATTTGTCCACATATGATATGTTGATTATACCCTGTATTTTCTGGGTGAGAAACCTCTGAGGACACTTTAACTGTTGCAGGTCTCTGGCGAGGTACATGCCAAAGGGTGCATTGTACTCAGTTATTGGTCTGATGAGGGTCGAGTGCAGAGGTACCATGATATCCTTAGATCTGGATGCCATGTCCTTAATTATAAGATGAGAAACATAGAAGGATTTCCTTACCTCTGTGGACACATAGTGGTCAAATTTCAGATTGCTATCTATCTGAGTACCCCAATTTCTCACTACCGGGTCGACTTTTGGAGGCTGCTATCAATGTTGTAATTTGCAGGGGTATTTGATTTCCCAAAGGGTATTATTATGCATTTCTTAACATTTAGTTTGAGGCCATAGCTCTGACACTAATTATTAGTCTGTGTCAGTCCTTTCTGTATGACATCAATACCATTTGGGGAGTCAATAACTGCTTCAACTTGCAGTCATCAGCAAACTTGGTCAGTCAAAGGCCATCTACATTTGCCTTGACATCTGAGAAGTATTTCCCAAACAGGAGGGGGCCCAGCACTGAGCCCTGTGGTACTCCACTGACGACTGGCCTCTTGCTGGATGTGGACTGCTTCACTCTAACAACATGTGTCTTATCTGTGAGCCGTTTGGCTATCCATTTGGTGTCGTAGAGGTTTATGCTCAATTTTGTGAGTTTATCTATAATACCGAATTGGGCCATTTTGTCAAATTCTTTGGTCAGGTCAAGGTAGGTGGATATGCACTGTGTTGCCCTCATCCATGGCTTTGGCAATTTTCTCAAAGAAATCCACCAGACTGAGCAGGCAGGACTTGCCGTTGATGAAGCCAAGCTGGGATGGATCTAGTGTCTGGAAATTTCCTATGTCGTTATTAATCAAGTCCATGATTATCCTTTCCATAGCCTTGCATATGAGGCTAGTCAGTCTTATGGGTCAGTAGTTTCCTGGGTCAGTTGATGGTCCACCCTTGTGCAGAGGGAAAACTATCACTGTTCTCCACTCTGCTGGGACAAAGCCTTTAAACAGAGATCCAAGTGCATCTGCTAGGTCATATTTCAAGCTGTTTAATAGGCACCCTGGAATTCTGTCCGGACCCATTGATGCTGTGTTTCTAATTGTAGAGAGTGCAGTGATGACCTGTTATTTTGTGATAACAGGCAAAGGAATGGAAGGGGATATTTCTTGAGGAGTGACCGATAGGTAATGAGGGGGTGAAATATGAACTGCATTTATCAGCCAGGAGGTTTTCTATTTCTTCTGGCTGAGTATAGGTAGTGCCATCTACAGCCAACTTAGCACATTGTTGAGTGTTTCCCTTAAGATTCTGGGCATAACCAAAAATGTTTTGTGATTATCTTTTGCTTGCAAGGCTATTTTAGTCTTGTATTTAGCTTTCGAAGAATTGTATAGTTCCCTGATTTGCCTGTTAAGACTAATGAAGGATTTTTTTCTCTGTTGTACACCTTCCCACTTACTTCTAGACAGAATTTCTTCCTTCTGTTGTATAGTTTATTTATGACAAGGGTCCACAAGGGTGGCTTGTTTTTCCGACTAGACCTGGGTTTAGTTTGATCAAGTACTGTCATTTCTATGCAGTTGTTTAAGTGGTTGTACAGGGCATTTGTGTATATGTCTGCATAGGCCTCCATCTTTTCAGGGTTAAGGGAAGCTGTAAAATTATGTATGTTATCACTTAGAAGGCAATTTGCTTTGGAAAAATTCTTTAGGGTTTTAAGGTTTGATTGGATTTCTACCATTACATTTAATTCAAAGAAGACCAATTGATGATCCAATCTTATCAATGAGGACATTATGGTGGGGAGGTGCAATGGTCCCCCATGTTTGTTAGTACTATGTCAAGGATATTTAAGTCCCTAATGAGAATGATGATCAGCTGTTCCAGAACATTTGCATTGACAAAGTCCAGGAATCTCTGAGCCTGCATGTTAGTGGTCATATATGTTTCCCAATTTATAGAGTGGTAGTTAAAATCACCCCATGAGTAGTGTGTTGGGCTGAACGATGAGTGATTATAGTAACTTTAGATATGCAGAGTGGTTTTCATGGTTCATGGTTCATGGTTGGAGACCTGTAGCTAGCAATGATATGGTAGGGGATTTTGCCTCTAGTCAGATGGACGTGGAGTAGCTCAAGCAGATCATCCTGCTTGACCAATCTTGAGGTGTGATTGTTTTTTAGTTTTTTAGTTTTAGAACATCTCCTCCTTTCATTTTTTTCCTTTCAGAGGGTGGTCTGATTGTGTGGTAGGCATTGCAGCTTTGCACTGCTGAGGTGCTTTCCACAACCTGGAAACCCATCTCTGTAACTATACAGATGTCAGCATTCTTCAGGGCAAGGAGACCTTCCAGGAAGTGCAATTTCTTGTTAAAACTCCTAGCATTGAACAGTAATACATTCAGCTTGGCATTAGAAGAATGTGTTATGTTTATAGGTCTGTTGGTTTGGCACTGCCTAGAAAAGGCACTATGAGGTTGAATAATGCCTGGCCGGTATTTGAAGGACTAGCAGCAACGCAACTGGTGCAGACCATCTCTGACAAAGCAGCATAGTCTATCAGTCATGTCATCCCAGGCTGAGAAATACTGGATCCCTTGGAATAACATCAGTAGCTAAGCCAATTATTGAAGTGAATCATTTTTTGTTTGCATTGTGGTATCATTCTCAATGAGGGTAGAATGCTGCAAATTGTGAGGCTCATACCATCCTGTGACATTTATTCAGAGAGGTCCATCATGTCTCTCTTCATATAGTCTAGCGAGGTGTGTCTCAGGTCATTCACACCCAGATGGACTACGACTGAGTATTACTGGTACTTGTGGTTGATTGACTTGAGTGCCTGCATGACCTGGTGAATCCAGGCTCCTGACAGGCAATTGACTTTAACCATCTCTTTATCCAGTCTGGTTGGGGGGGGTCCACATGCCACACGATGGAGTCTCCCATGACCAAGATGTTTGAATGTGTGATGTGTCACATTAGACCTTGCTTGTGGAGAAACTATGATGTGCATTTTTATGGCTGGTGTTGACTTGGTTTTATTTGCATGTGTTTTCTGAGGGCAGCATGCAGGAGGCCTCTGAGGTTTTGGTAAAGTACTTAAGTACCTCCGTATATGTGTGTGTTTATGTGTCCAGACCTTATTTAGTGAGGGAATGATGTGTATGTGCTGACAAACTGTTTGTATTTTGATTTGTCAGTATGTGAAAGTTGTGACCCAGTTTTCATAGTGTAACTACATCTCTTGTAACTACAACTCTCACATACTGTTTTAGCTTGCTTCAGGATTAAGTGGATTTTAGTATACATGACAGAACTGGTACATTACCTCAGGATATCCATGTCCATCAGGCTGGCTACAGTCTTTATGCCAAAGAATAGGGTGGCAATCTACCCAGACATTTTGTTTTTAAATGTCTTGCATACAACAGTACAGAGGCCGTTCTCAGCAAGACTAGAGCTCTGCAGAATAACTGTAAGACTGCTGTGTTCTCTGTCAAAGTGACTCCTAAATATAGTGCCTCATTGTATGCTAAAAGAAAGGAAATGATGCCTTTCCTAAGAACATGCAGGGACTTTTGATATCTGGTTAGTCTGAGCTCCCCGGCAATATTGGTTATAACTCAGGAAAGTGCAGAGCCTTAACTTTAATCTCTGCATCAGGTGGAGCAATTTCTTCAAGAGTCAAACCCCACTGCAGCTACATTTGCAGAGGCAGCTCATCCATTGCCATGAAAATCAGGGAGTCAGTAATAAAAAGGGATTTGCTCACAGTCACTTTTACATCCGAAACCAGTGGTGCACAAGAAAGGCATTGAGACTAGTGGAGTTCATGAGTCTAGGGATATGACACCGCAAACACAGAGGCAGAAATTATTTTCAGAGTCCTTGACAACGGCTAATAATTTTTAGTCACTGTCAACCTTAAATGATGACCAAAATAAACCATTCATGGTGTAGCAATTTACAGCCCCCCAACATACCAGTTGAGGAAGTAGATTTATTGGAGAAGTCATGGCATGATGTGGTAAACCAAGCTGTTAGCATAAGTGAGACTGTTGTGTAGGTTGCCCAGTGATTTAAGAAAGGTGGACTCACTGAATCTGGGTGGTCCACTTTACCAACACTGGCACTGGATCTAAAAGATAATTTGGACTTTGTCTTTCTTTTGTGATGTTTTACTTAATGATACAGACATTACAATGGGTGCATGTTTGAACTTGCTTTTCCATTGCTTTCCTGTGAAAGCATGCCTTAAAGGGATTGTGCTTGTTTTTTTTTTTTTTTTTTTTGTAGACTGACTGAGGCAGGGCATAAATTTTACATGTTCTGTTCTGTTCATTGCACAGACAGAGGGTGTAGGAAGCTAAATGTTTTGGGGCATCAGTCCCAGCTTCCTTCTCAGCTTTCCAGCCTCATAGTTTTACCCAGTAAGGGATTCATTTTATATGTCAATGTTCTTGGATGTTCTATAACCTACCCTTTTCCATGAATGCAAGACACAGTGTGCGGGATGGAATGAAGCAGATAAAGCCCAGAGGTACAAATGGTAATACTCTATCTGATGCAGGGAAGTGTAGTATAGATGTAGATAGGACTGTCATTAGGACAATGGAGGCCGGTGTAAAAGACAATACTATTTTGTATCTCCTGTCCTGGAAATTAAAAGGTATTGCCACCACTATGGTGGTGCTGCGGTAGTGTTGTCGCCTCACAGTAAGACGTCCTGCTCGATTCTCAACTAGAGTGTCTTCTGTGTGGAGACATGTGTGAATGGGCATACCTTTGTTGAAGGTTGTGTGTCAGTGCCGGCAACTCGGCACGTAAAACTCTACTGCCAATCATTAGCGGGCTGGAGTTCCGCTGTGGCGACCCCTAACCAGGAAAAGCCAAAAGACACAACATGTTTTTTAAAAGTAGGTGTTGCCACCACTATGTTTCTTAAAGAAGACAAAGTTAAAAAAAAACAGGTGGAAGCCAGAACTTTGCCACTTTGGAGAGGTAAAACATATTTTCTAGTGTTACATCTTCTAAGAGGAGAGTGGTTATTTTGTTGGATATAAACCTGAGATGGAACATTGCTCAATGCCTGGCATACCAAAGGGACAATTGGCATTGGTCATAGTTAAGATGGACAGGGGGTTAGGCATGTTAACAATTTTCTATGGACCCAGTTGTGATGATTCCATACCATGGAAAAACTTTAAGGCAGCTATTAGGAACTTATATTGACCACAACAGCTATTAGTGATAGGGGTGATTTTAAGGTGGTTAATGATCCATCTGTAGATAGGATACCAGGAGGGAAATTGTAACTACTCAAGGCCTCTTGACAGCTTCAGTAGTTAATGGAAGAGTTCACCCTGGTGGATGTGTGGAAAGATTTTCATCCAACTCAGAATGATTGCCCCTGTTAAGCATTAGGTATAGCCAGAAGACTGGATTTCTACCTGCTGAATTCTATGCGTTTGCAGAGGGATAATTTGTCCATAGACACAACTGTTATCTCATACCATGCAATGTATAGCTTAGCTATCAAATATGTACTCTGAGGTTTAAGGTATTCCATTGGAAGTAGGATAAGGAAGCCATAGAAGTGGTTGAAGCAGGTTATGGAAAATGATGAAGAGAAGGGGCAAGGAAGCACTCAGGGTATCATCATAGACTGCTGGGAGAGTCTTTTAGAGAAGAGTAAACAAACTATCATTAAAAGAAAAAGGAAAATTTGTGCAGGGGGGGTTAAGGAGTTTATAACACAAGATTACCACAATGAAAGCACAACTGAACACTGAGAGATCTACATGTGGAGTATTATTTTCAGAGGTCTGAGCTTGTAAGCAAGAATACAAATGAGGAGAGTTTCAGCATGTTCAGGGCAAGTGGGACGGAGTAAAATGGTTACACTGGGTACGAGGTATTTCCCTACAGAAAGTCTTAGCATGCAGATGTGAAGAAAGAGCGAAGAAGGTGCTCATCACTGCCCTGCAGGATGGGAGGCACAACGTTGTTATGACCCCCCCCCCCACAAGACAGTAATAGGATCCTACCCTAGAATACAGTAAGATACTGGAGAAAGATCCCTTTAGTGAGTTATTAATGGAAAATTGAATTTGGGGAATGTCTGCTTTCCCAATGTCACCCAATGGGAAAGGAGGATTTAAATAAACATTGGCCTATTAAAGAAACAGAAAAGGTCACTGATGGTCTTCCAAAGAGTACAAGTTAGATGTATTTTCAACTAAGTTTTATAAGACATCAAAATAACCTTGGTATGACCCTTATATGATTTTTTCTCTTAGATTAGAGCAGATTTGACTTTTCTCCCAGGGATGAATAGAGCAAAGGTTATTGTATTGTCTAAGTAGAGAAAGGACCCATAGTTATCATCCAGATACCAACCAATTTCACTATTGAGAACTGATTTTCAAAATTTTTGCAAAGTTCTTAGCTAAATGTTCAGAAAAAAAATTCTCCCTAAAATAGTCCCCTTCAATTACGTGGACTTTCTTAAGGGTAGAACTGCAGGCCCTTATACTATCCAATTATAACTTTCTCTACAAAAGTATTCCCAGTTGGATAAAAAGACATTGGGGGCACTACTAACTGATTTCAATAAAGCTTCAACAGCATATGCTGGCTATTTCTTTGGAAGGTAATGCTATGTCATGTTATACCTGAGACATTTACTCAATAGTGCCATATTCTATAGTCTAATGCCTCAAACTAAATCTGTGCAAATGGGGTACTATCCTCACCTATGGTGCCTGCTAGGGGTGCTATACAGGGGTGCCTCCTATCGATACTGTTTGCACTGACAACATTGGCAATAGGCAGGTATTTATCCTATTGCTGTGGTCAGGCTGCACTTCAGGTAGGAGGGAAACAAAGTTATATTCTGACATGGTTCCTTATAATCGTGCGGTATGGCTTGGGGATCCAATAGTACAGGTGCAAACTTCACTGCAGGTAATTGAGGAGATGGAGAAATACACTGGACTGTCAAGTCCTCAGTCCTCCCAATGTCAGAAGCATGGTGAGACACTGGGAGATGACTATGGATAACTCTGTCCATATTAGGACAGATTTCATGGCAATGAGGTTGAATGTCCTAGTTGAGATGAATTTGCATCCCTTGGTAACAGATCTTGCAACAAGTCTGGTGAAATGGAAGGAGATGCTTTCGTGCTTCCAAAGAAGAATACAGATGATTAAAATGTTTGAACTCCTGAAATGTTATTTATTCTTAGATGCCTGCTGTAAACTACCATCTCCTCCTTATTCATAAATTTAAAAGTAAGATATATGATTATGTTTGGGCAGGCAAACCCTCTACGATTAGCAGGAAAAGGTTTATACCCACTATGGCTGAAGGGTTTGGAATGCCATCACTTTGTGGATAATGGTTGGCTGCTACAAGATAGAATTTTGTCTGGGTTAGAAGGTTGGAGCAACACCTATTGTGGACCACAGAAATTGAACTGTGAGAAATCCAGAAAGGATCTTATGAGACAACTTCCTCCTGCAGGGTGTGGGAATCACAGAGGATTAGATAATTCCTATGGGCAAAGTATGATGCCTAAGACACAGCATAATATTTGGGTCACTCCTTTTACTTTCACTTGGAATAACCCTCTTCATAGGATTAATAATCTGGTTTGGTGGAAAAGCTAGATGACAGCAGGAACTTATCATATAGGAGATTTATGGGATACCACTTTGAGTTGTTTAAAAACTCTAGGGAAGATTAGATCAAACTACATGGGAGGAGAAATGTCCTGGTAACAATATTTGCAGCTTTGCTCTTAATTAATGAGCAAAATTTATCTCCCACAAGGAACAGAGCCTTCCAATTTGTTATGGCTGAGCTCAGGCTTATAAAGGGAAAGAGGGGAATCAAACACATAAACTAAAAGTATTATTATTTCACATTAGCACATCTACAATATCTGAATGGCGAGATGATAAGTCAGCAAGCATAGGACAGCAGTATTTCTGAAACTGAATTATCCTCAAGTCTTCGTGAGTTTGACTCTGTTTATCAACAAATCTCACCAAAGACAACACTGATATATAGACTGTATTTATATAACATATATCATGGACAGAAGTAGGTAAAAAATTTAAAAAGATAGCTGGGTGCACAAGACCCAGCATAAAAAACTGTTCAATCCTGGTAGGTGCAGCGGTGCCAGGACTGGAAAAAATGACAATGTAGAATCCTCAAAATATAGAAACATTCATACAATGGGGCCAGGCCCAGGGGGAGGATGACCCCTCATTGTAGAAGGAAGTAGCAGTCAATAAAAAATCACAAAAACTGATAGCCCAACGAATAGCCATAAAGACAATAGAGTGGACTATTGAGGATAAAAAATAAATTATGTATTGTTACTATTATGCAAAAAGCCTAGAATTTCCAGACAAAAAATATACACAAAGATTAAGAGAGAAATTAGAGGAAATAAAAATACTTCCACAAGAAAAACTGCCAGAAGCTTCAAATAAAAAAATGTGTTTATTAATACAACAGATTTGTAAAAAACAGTATATAGACCAGGAAACTTTGATCTGTTTGGGAAAAAAAGCATCTTATGAAGTGGGAAAATATAAATAACAAAACCTAGAGATTGGGAAAGAAAGAGAGATTTGATATGGTGCAATATTTATGCAAAGGCAAAATCCAGATTAATCAATATAAAGAAAGATATTCAAAGAGAAATACAGGCAAAGGCATGCAGATATGGAAAATTTCACAATAAAAAATATTACAAAGAGGGAATGCAGAAAAGAAGATTAATAAAGTAGAAGTTAAAAAATGGAAGTTGAAGTTATGGAGTGCCTCCAAATTGAAGGGTTTGGTGTAGCATGTCTACCACAGGTTACATCACAGCTTGATGGAATGACTCCCCAAAGTAAGGAGAAACAGGAAGATCAAGAGACATCTGAAGAAGAAATATGGACATGGGAAAGAAAAAGAGATTTAATACGGTGTAATATCTATACAAAGGAGACAATAAAACTAATCAATATAAAAAGAGCAGCACCAAAGATATTTGAAGATAAATACAGGCAAAGGAATCCAGACATGGACAACTTTACAATACACAAATAAGAAGACAAAGAGGAAAAGTAGAAAAGGAGATTAGTAATGGAGAAGTTAAAGAAATAGAAACTGAGGTTGTGGAGTATCTGCAAAGTGAAGGATTCAGTGTAAAAATTTTAATTCAGAAAGCACCACAACACGATAGAGTGGTAGAGATCCAAATTAAGGGGAAACCAGTGGAATGAAAAGCAATTGGTCAGGTACCATATGAAGATATTTTGGAGCCTTCCACAGGAAACCAGTATAAAAGTGCACTTGAAGCTGGACAGCAAGGAAAGGAACAGGAAACAGTGGAAACTCTGACACATTCAATGTTGGAGAGCGATAGGCCAATGAGTTCCCCTATGACAGAACAACAGATGACACAGGATGAAATTGCAGAGAATGTGCCACAGGAATATGCTAATTAATGTATTTGTATCTGTATTTATGAGGCAGGTTTTTTATCTTGTGTTATACTCCTTGAAGGCTTTGGCCCAGACGTCAGAGTTTTATTAAACTCGTTGGATATACTGGTGGTTGTTTTTCTTTGCCACAAGGCATTTTTTTTTACTCTGTGCTGCAGTTAACTTTCTATAGAATGCCTGCAGGAAATGGAAAACAAAAAAATGTGTCTCAGTTTAGAAGAAAATGAGCTAAGAGAAGACTTGCGTGATTTAATAGAGATAGACATATTAATATCAATGAAAGAAATAGACTATAGAAGGTTAATAAAACCCCAAAAGCCAGAAGTTTGATAAAACAAATGAATGCAGTAATTAGGAGTGTCCATAGGGATCCATGTGATATAACAGAAGTAAACAGGATATATTACTGTGCAGCTAAATTAATAAGTGATAAAGTTCTACCACAAGAACACAGGTTAGCGAGGGAAAGGAAGGAGAGAAATCGAAAACCATCATGGAAGTATCGAATAGAGAAAACTATAAATCAATTAAGACAAGAAGTGACACTGTTAGAAGAGTATAGAAGAGGGAACAGATCAACAAAAATACTTAGAAAGATAGACATGATGAAAAAGCAATGAGTAGTATTAGAACAGATCAGGATCAATCACGCACTATTGTAAATAAGCTAAAAATCTCAGAAGATACACAGATAAATATAAAGGAAAAGTACAGAATAAGCAATTTATTGATGTCACAAAAAGGTTTATAGAGAATTGCGAAACAAGGTAAAAGGAATTGAAAGACCACCAAAAAGAAGAAGAAATAGATACATTTTAGAGAAGTATTTATAAAGATCCTGTGGAACATAGCAGAGATGCTAAATGGATATTCGAAGTAAAAGAAAGAATAAGAAGTTTAAAGGTACAGGATATGAAATGGGGTGAAGTAACAGCTAGAGAGATGGAAACAAAGTTAAGAAAAGCCTCTAACTGGAAAACTCCAGGCCCAGATGCAGTACATATAGTGCCTTTTTAGGCAAGGTTCAAATGACAAATTCGCCACCGTAACAGGCACAAGCAAGCAAAAACTGAGAGTAATGCTACTTAATGTTAGAAGTCTAAACCTCAAAATGCACTCACTCGAGGCACTCCTTAAAATGGAGAACATCAACATCTGTGCAGTGACAGAGACCTGGTTCAAAGCTCCAGAGAGCACCCCTGCATTACCAGGCTATAATTAATACCACACCTTTCGGCCACCTAACCCGGAATGAACCACTAAAGGTGGAGGAGTGTCCATATTCATTAAGGATTTCCACACCTCCAGGCTAGTTGCACAGCATAATGCATCCGAAATTATCCAAGTGCAAGTAACTCTGGGCAAGACCGCAATCCAAATTGTAGCTTGCTACAGACCCCCCACCATGCCCCAGGATTCCCACTCCTCATTTCTTGATACACTGGAAAGTATTAGGGTACAACCCAACACCCTAATAATGGGCAATTTCAACTACCCCACCATTAATTGGGAAAACTACTCATGTACCAACTCTTTTGCTCAACATTTTCTGGAATTCATAAATTCCAACGCCTTGGATCAACTTATTCACACCCCACCATGGGCAGCAATATCCTAGACCTGGTCATTACCAACATAAGCAACCGGTTCCACACTTGAGGTCAATTCCTTGTTGGTCAAATCCGACCACAAGCTAATCACCCTAGACATCCACATCCTGCCCCCACCCCCAATTAGGAAAACCACCGTAAAAAGTTCTGCAAAGCCAACTTCACACTTCTTAAGACAAAAGTAGCAAACTTCATGACACCCATGCAGATGGACAATAGAGGCATGGCTGCTGAATCCTACACAATTGCACTTTATAAGCACTTACACAAGTGCATGGATCATGCTATTCCTAATAGAACCAAGATGCTATCCTCCAAAAAAAGGAAGCCAATCTGGTGGTCCTCTGCCATAAACAAACTCTACAAGAGAAGAAAGAAACTCTTGCAAGAAAGAGTAAAATCCCATGACTGGAAGAACTCCCTGGTCAACCTCAGTAAGAAGGTGAGATCCCTCATAAAATCCGCCAAAGCTAGTTACGAAAACAAAATTGCCACTGACTCTACAGACAACCACAAAGCATTCTATAGCTATGTCAAGAATCTCAATGGTAACACTCAGATCTGCTCTGAGTTACAGCACAATGGCAATAAATATACAGAACCAACTGATATTGCCAACATCCTGGCAGATAGGTTCAGTGCTAACTTTACCCCCCTCTCACCCCCTAGAGGGCCCATCTCTGTACCAAAAGAATGCAAAGTTCCTGTAATCATGGCTGCACAGGTAAAAAACACACGCTCCAAAGCCAAGAACACAGCATCCATGGGACCTGAAAATATCCCAGGCTGCATTCTACACAAACTACAGAATGAAATGGCACCCTACCTAAGTACCATGTTCAATCATAGCCTCACCTCAGGCTTTGTGCCCACTGAATGGTGCACCATGACAGTTATCCCACTCCACAAAGGGGGAGCCACGATGGACCCCAGGAACTACTGCCCCATTAGCCTGACAGCCTGGTCTTCAAGGCCATGGAACGTATCATCATGGAACTCATAAACAAAGACATTGGTAATCTCAAAACTCTGGATCCTACCCAGTTCGGGTTTGTAAAAGGCAGATCATGTCTCCTTAACCTGATTGACTTCTTTGAAGCAGCCACCAAAGCCATAGATGAGGGTAAGATGGTTCACACAGCTTATCTAGATCTTGCCAAGGCTTTCAACACCATCACCCACTCTGGAATTATAGATAAGCTCACTAAACTAGGTATAAATCCCTATGTCCCAAGATGGGTTGCCAACTGGCTCATGGACAGAACCCACACTGTGAAAGTAGCAGACTCCAAATCCGACTTCAGACCAGTGACAAGTGGAGTACCACAGGGTTCAGTCCTGGGTCCTCTCCTGTTTGGTATCTACTTCTCTGAAGTACAGGCTAACACAGAAGGTCTTTGGCTAACATTGTTTGCAGATGACTGCAAACTAGGAGCCATAACTGAAACTCCTAACGATGTGGACATACTACAAAAGGGCCTCACTGAGACAGATGCCTGGTGTCAAAGCCATGGCCTAAAGCTCAATGCCAAAATGTGTATTGTCATCCCCTTTGGTAAAAACTCTGTACCCATGAACTACCACATAAGCGGTAGTCTACTTAACGCTGAAAGTGTGATAAGAGACCTTGGGACACAGGTGGACGGTAGTCTCTCCTTTGATAATCACATCACCACAGTGGTCAGGAAATCCTTCTACATGGCTCACCTCATCACAAAAGGTTTCTCATCAAGAAAAAAAGAGGTCATTGTTCCCCTCTACTCATCACTCATTAGACCCATTCTAAAGTACAATGCCCCTTTTGGTATGTACCTCACAAGACATCTACAACAACTGGAAAGTCCACAGAAATACCTCACAAAGAGGATTACTGGCCTCAAACCGATGCCCTATGCAGACCATCTCAAAAAACTCCAGCTTTACTCCATCGCATATCACCTACTCAGAGGCGATCTCTGCCTAACATACAAAGCTATGTCAAACCCAGAGCTGTTGGAAATGCTCCACTTAAAGAAATCCCAATCCCTCCAAGCTACACGCTCTAGGGACCTAAACCTTGTCACAACAATAAATAGAACATGCTGGAGGGGATAGATTCCTGTCCCTGAGACTTCCCATACTCTGGAACAGAATACCTATGTCAAACAGAGCTCCTCATTAGCACTCTTCAAGAAAAATCTTGATGATTGGATGGGAAATAGGAAATTCACCCCAAGGATCACTTCTGTGGCTCTGCTCAACAGGGGCACAGGAAAATAATTTTCTTGGGTGGCGAAAGCCAGGGTACCTTTTTGGCTAGGCTTATATAGGCCCTAGGGCTAATAGCCTAGTACCTACCTATGAACCTATGAACCTAAATATGACAAAAAGGCCAGTAAAAATATAAAAATCACCAGCTTGCACTTTATTCACAAGAAAGTCTCAAGTCTCTAGCTCTTCGGCAAATAGATGCCTTCTATGACTACATCAGTAAGGAAAAAACAGTATCATTTTATGCAAACACTAACTATCAATTATAAAACACTTAACTAATTAATTCATATCTAAAACATTAAATATAATTTTTCTATTATACTTAGAAAACATTTATATTAAAAATGTCCATGAACATTCAGTATTAAGTCCACAAGGACTTAAAGTATTATATTTTAAAATATAAATACTTTCTTTATATAACAAATTATGTTTATTCTTAAACTCCGAGTTGCCAACACCCCAATTAACTTGTTCTAGCATGCTGGCTTGCAGGGAGTCTGGATTGCTATTATGAAACAACTTAAAATGCATAGCAACGGGACTAGTAACTTTTTTTCATTTTTATGTCTCTAATGTGCTCCTGCAGTCTCACTTTAAAACTTCTCTTTGTTTCACCTATATAAAAGGGACTGTAAGAGCATCTAAGCACATAAATAACATTAGATGCTACATAAGTAAAATGTCCTTTAGGTATAAAGGGAACACCATTGACATAACTAAAAAAATTAACAACATATTTACATGCTGAGCACCTAGTACAACCACTAGTGCCCAGTATACCTAAAGTGGTGCATAACATATCCACTGGCTTAACAAATTTATTGTGTACAATAATGTCCTGTATGTTTCTACCTCTTGTGTATGAAAATATGGGAAATCTGTATAATGTGTCACAAAATACTTTACATTTAAATAAAAATGTCCAAAAATTCTTGATTATCTTAACTTGTTCATGAGAAAAAACATTGTAAGAAATAACTGTATACACGTCTGACTTATCTTGTCTAGTATTACTGCCAGTATGTTCCCTGTGGTGTTTTATAACAGAGGTACTGGCTGCTGACAAATTATTTTGTACCAATACATTATTTTTTAGTTTAACCAGTGCCTTCTGGATATTTTTCATGAAATAACCACTTCTCAAGGACATATTTATAGAAGTACACATTTAATTGTATGTCCTTTTCATGAGTATATAGTCTATTAACTCTCAGTAACTCTCCAAAGGGTAAAGAATCCAGCAGATGAAATGGACGGTGGCTGGTTCTATGTAAGAAATGATTACTGTTGTCAAATTTTCGATTAATTTTAGTTTTAATTTTTTTACCACTACACCTGTTAAATCAGTATCCAGAAAACTTATAGTCTGGCCCTGTTTAAGTCCATCAGATTTAATTTGAAACCTGTTTACATCCAAATCTTTAACAAAGGCAGGTAAATTAGTCATCCCACCCTTACACAAAAATACTAGGTCATCTATAAATCTATAATAGGAAACAACACAAGTTCTAAAAAATTATGTCTATATAGGTATTCCACCTCATAAAGGCCCATAAAAAGTTTAGCAGAGGCAGGTGCAAATGATCCACCCATGGTAGTGCCTATTCTCTGAACATAAATATCTGCACAAAAAGAAAAATAATTATTAGTAAGACAAAATTCTATCAGTTCTAGTACATAATTACTTAGTGGACTGTCTCCTAAGAAAAACTTAGTAGCTTCTAAATCATGTTGATGTTGTATAGAAGTGTATATACTTTTAACGTCAACAGACACCCAATACATGTCTTCAGTCCACTCAGTAGCTTTAATTTTATCTAAAAAATCAAAAGAATCTTTAATAAATGATGGTAACTTCATTACATAGGGTAACAAATAACTATGCAGAAATACACCTATATATATTTCTTAAAAAATAATGAGTAGCAGAAATAATGGGCCTTCCTGTGGGGTGTTGCATGGTTTTATGAAGCTTGGGTAAACAGAAGAAATATGCTATAAAGTTATTTTCACTACATAGCTTTTTATTTACATCTTGTTTAGAAAAATACTCAAGTCTATAACCTTTAAAAAGTAAATTCTGAAATTCTTTTTGTGCATTTTGATAATCACTCACTGTCACCTTAACATATACTTCAGTATTACTAAGATGTTCCATGCACATTTCCATATACTGATTAGCATGCATTACTACCAAACCATTCCCCTTGTCAGAGGGTTTAAAGACCAATTCATGTTGTTCCCCCATATTTTTAAGAATTTTTCATTCATCTTTTGGCAAACTGTAAGAAAAAGAATTCCCTGTTTGCATAAATTCTTTACAATTATGTTCTAAAGAAACGTTGACCACTCTCATGCAGTAAAGGAGAGACAAAGTCACTGGAATATTTTACAGATGTAGTGTCAAGATAACAGTAACATTTAACTCATCTATGTCAGAAGAGCACGAATAAAAACTGTCATCTGTATCTGAAATTTCTTCAGTAGAAATAAAAGTATCATTAATGCCAGCATCTACATTGTTTCTAGAAAAATAGTTAAGAAAATGTAATTTTCTGCACATTCTGTATACTTCAAGTTTAAACATGTAGGGTCTAGGCATCAAAGTAGGTGCAAATTTAAGACCCTTATTTAAAATATACATTTGTATTTCGCTCAATTCCTCTTGTGATAAATTTATAACAATGTTATTCTCACTGCTTACACCAGAATCACAGTACATAAAATCAGTTCCATCCAGTCCTTTTGTTGTGCTGTTGATAAGCTCCTCCATTACTAAAAGTTTGTCGTTGGTGGTGAAAACTATCCCTGGTGTTTCTTTCCGAATCCGCTGTTCTCTTGCCATTCCGAAAATTATTGTTTAAATATTGGGGCTTTTGAGCTTGAGGCAAAGGTGGGTATTACTGGTCATCTGTATCCCAGTCTGTAGAGCCTCTAGAAGTGTCTGAAAACACTTGATGTGAGCTACCTGCACCTTTATAGCCCCTTTTGGCACTTTTAGCAAGCTGTTGACGTGATTTGGTCTTGTTTGCTTTCCAAATGAAAGCCTTATGGTTACTGTAGTCCCTTGAATCTCTTTGTAGTTTTGTTTTTATCTTTTTCATGAGATCCTGTTCAAGATCAATCAGTTTGTCATTAATGTCAACTAGCTGGGTCTATAAGTGAGCGGGACTAATTTTAGCTGCCAAAGAATTACACAAAGTAGAAATTTCTTCCTTCAGCTTTCACTGCAATAAAATGTCCCAATCTATAGAGATATTTACCTACTCAGTGGCACACCGATGGGTGGCTGCAATCCATCTATCTTGAAGCCATTTTTCTGCTTCATCAGAAACATCGAAAGGTTTAGATGGATTTTTAAAGGCACACAGCCCTCTCGGTGTAATGCCAAGCTGTATATAAGATTGCAGGCTCAAAATGTTAAGATAAACTGCAGTTTCTTTCATCATTAGCTGTTCTAGCTTGTAAATTATATCAGACACATCCATGTAAAAAGAAACAGAGTAGCTCTTGCCCACACAGTCAAAAAGGTTGGCTATATGTTGTTTATGACCATCTTCAATAAGATGTTTCCAGTTGATAAAATTCTGCTCACCTCTCAAACCAGTTTCTGAAGATGTCTCTTGGTTAGACAGCACATACTGATCCATGCTTTTTGAGTAGCATCTATACTGTCATCTCTCAAAATCCTCAGTAGTTGGTTATTAGGATCACTGGCCATGTAGCAACAACAAAAATACAACAAGAAAGTCGCAAAAGTCGCAAAAGTATGCAAATATGACAAAAAGGCCAGTAAAAATATAAAAATCACCAGCTTGCACTTTATTCACGAGAATAATTTCCAGATGCACTTCTGGTTAAAAGTATTAACATCTTTGCAAGAAGAATTAGCCAAGAGTAAGAACTATTTATAGAACACCCCAAATAGACACCATCCTGGCTAAGAACAGGAAAAAGCAATGCTCCTACTTAAGAGTGAACTTGCAACCTACCCATAAAATTATTGACCGATAACTTGCCTTCCGACGATGTATAAACTATACACTGGAATTGATGCCAACAGAGTTTAAAGTCATTTAAAAGAAAACTTAATTAGGACAATAGAATAAAAGGGCATTAAAAGAAAGTCATGTGGAATAAGGGATCCTTTATTGTTAAATAAAGCCATAGTGGTGAACCGTAAAAAGGGGAAGAATCTAAGTGTGGCATGGACTGACTACAAGAAAGCATTTGATAGTATCCCACATTCACGGATAAAAGACTGCTTAAAAATGTATAAAATACACTCTACAGTGATCAACTACATTACAATGACCAGGAAACTGGCAGACCTCTTTGCAATTAAACCATGATAAAGGACAAAGTATTATTCCAGGGATAAAACGTCAACAAGGGATATGCCAGGGTGACTCTTTCTCACGACTGCTATTTTGTCTTGCCCTTAACCCATTAAGCTGTCTTATTAACAGCTTTGGCCATGACTATAATTTGCCTCCAAGAAAACAACAAAGTGTAAAGACTTCTCATCTTCTCTTTGCCGATGATATAAAACTGTATAGCTCATCAGACGGGAAACTGAAAGCACAACTGCAAGTGGTCAAAACTTTTTCAGATGATATAAGAATGTCATTTGGTCTTGATAAATGTGGAAAAGCAACATTTAAAGCAGAAAAACTACAGCACCAAGAAAACATCAGTTTAGGACAAGAATGTGATATAAAAGAACTTGAGCAAGAGGGAGTATACAAATATTTAGGAACTGATGAAGGATCAACAACAAAACATGAACAAATGTGAATAAAACTTAGTAAGGAATATTTTTAGAAGACAAATTAATCCTGAAAACAGCATTGACATCTAGGATCAAAATTCAAGCTATAAACCAATTTTCTCTTCCTGTCTTAACTTACAGTTTTGGAGTGACTGACTGGCCCCAAAACATGTTGGATAAATTAGACAGGAAAACAAGGATGCCTCATGCTCACTAAATGATTTACAAAACCCAGTGCATACTAAGATTATATATTCCCCATTCTGAAGGACATATGGGCCTCCTTGAAATTGATTACATTTACAGATCTGCAATCATGGGACTGCATACATATCTGTTGACCTCACAAAACCCAAATTTAGTGAAAGTTTTGAAACATGTGGAGAATAAATCTAAGATGACGTCTCTGCTTAGTCAAGCAGGAATTAAAATCAAACCAGAAGTAGATAAAAATCGGGCAGCAACTGGATGTAAAGGACCAGATGAGAATGAAGAAATGTGGAAAATGCTTAAATATACTTACAAGTATTGAAAACGTCTGGAAGAACCTCGTGTTGATCAGGAATAAACGCAGGAATGGTTAAGGAGAGGTGAATTCAAACAAAGAGATGAAAGGTTTATATTGGCGGCACACAATGGTTTACAAAGTCCATTGAACATGTGAGAGAAACAGACAAATGTAGGTTTTGTAAAACAGAAATGGAAACAATTGCACACCCAGTTGCTGGTTGTGACATATTAATGGCAGAAGGACTGTATACTGAAAGGCATAATAGTGTGGCAAGACTGTTGCACTGGGGATTGTGCAAACATTATGGTATTGACGTGACTGAAAAACACTGGAAATATGAGCCACAAAGCATCATAGAAATGATGAAGTCTGCATTACATGGGATCACCCATTACCAACAGTTCAAAAGACAGATGCTAGAAAACTGGATATACTGGTCCATGAAAAGAAGGCAAAAGTAGCATTAATCATTGAAATCGCCACACCCAGCGACTAGAGTGTCTTGTGTACAGAGAGATGCAAAGTCATAAAAATATCAGGATGTCCAGGGAGAAATGAGAGCAATGTAGAAAAAAGATACCAAGACAGTTCCAAAAGTAGCAGGAGCAACGGGTCTTTTAAAAAAGAATCTACAATCGTATTTAGATATGTTATCAATACATGTAACTCCATATGAATTGCAGAAGGAGTCATTAACAGGCACATTGTGGGTGCTGCAAAGAGCACTTCTGGCTAACATTAAAGACTGAAACAATACTAATTTCATGAACCTTAATCATCCTTTGACTTAGGAATGGGTCCATTCCCATCATGGTATTAGAGCCCCAAAACTTTTGGAGAAGTTAAAAAAGTAAAAAGCCAAGGTATGAGAAATGGAGGGACACAATACTGACCCCTTGGTGGGAGAATGGATAGCAGCAATAGGGGGTCTTAATGGGGGAGTCCTGCAGGTTTAATATACAAAGCTGTATATTATACCACTGAGCGGCTGCATCAGTGAGCTTTAACAGGCAGAGCTTGCGTTGACATTGTTAGGAGGAAAGAGCAAACAGTTTGCACCTTGTCTGGTCCTGCCCTAGGGCAGTAAAGACTTGGGATAAGATAGCTGAGAGTGTTTAATGGGCTTTAAGAATAACAATTCTTGATAGGCATAAGGTAACATTTTTGTTATTGGGCACCTCCCACAGAACCTTTGAATCTAGATGGTTCTGCTTCTGTATCGATAAAAAACTGCAGTAGCCATGGTGTTGGCACTTCTGTTTGAACTTTGGAAGTCACTGTTAGAGGGGATGGACCTGCACATTTCAGTTGTTATCTTATAAACAAACTCTGGTCATCCAAGAGTATAGAGGTGGGCAATTAACATGACTGGTAGTCAATTCGTATATATAAGTTGGATGATATGGCCAGAGGTTAGAAGGGCATGAGTACTGCCATTAATTAGTTTATACTATACTAATAATGATACTGTTTGTCACTTCCTGATTTTATATGGCGATGTTTTATGTATGTCAGGATTTATGTCTCAATTACAAAGGAGCAGTTTGCATGTGAAAACAACTGGCTGCAACCTTTACTTTTTCATAGTTAAGTGATCATTGATCTGGAAAGGCAGGTGCTGTGTGTGTGTGTGTGTGTGTGTGTGTGTGTGTGTGTGTGTGTGTGTGTGTGTACATATATATATATATATATATATATATATATATATATATATATATATATGTGTGTGTGTGTGTGTGTGTGTACATGTGGAAATACATTCATACTTGTGTGTGTATTTTTGAAACAAGCTGAAATATATTGCATGTGTCACTGTGTGCAGAATTTCTTTCACCTGATCAAAGTCAATCATTAGAAATATGCTCAGTCTGAAGCTATTATTTTTTTCCAGGATGAAGATCAGTACATGAAATCTGAAATACTTTCCAGAAAAAAATGCAACTTTTATTTATTAAAATTTATATAACTTCACAATCACTGGAAATGTGCTGCATTACTATGAGAAGGGAATTATTCTAGAAGGTTGTCAACATGTGGAAGGAGCTCAAATGACAGTTCTATGATATCTTATGAAAGAAATAAACAGACCATTCATGTCCTGGTTTTCAGAATATAACTGTTGTAATCATGTGCTATCAGAAGGCAACAAGCAATTACTTCATTAAAAATTATGTTTTCGAGCATTTGAATGTCTGTTTAGAGGAAATATTAATTATTGCAAAGAGGCATTCAAAACTTAAAGATTCAGTTAATACATAACCAATATATGTAAAGTTATTGTTTTACTCACTGGAAAGTTGCCATCACTATAACTCCCTCTACTGACAAGGGCAAAATAAATTGGTCAAACTTAGTGTTGAGCAGTATATAACATACTAATTGAAGAATGGCAATCATAGCCAAAGACTGGATCTGATGGTCCAAGTACAATTCCCTAAACCTTTCACTAAAACCTTTAAATGGTGATTGAAGAATTATCTCCTTTGTGTAGGCACCAAATTCTGACTTATATAGGCATATCAGAATGACAGTCTGCTATAGTGCATTGCATTTTATTTCTGTGAAAGGTGGACATATGACTTCTGTGAAGAGTGAAGAAAGCTGTATATGTGCAGAAAACACTTTTACTGAGACAGCATTAGATGAGAGGTAAAAGCATATGCATTACTTCATAAAAGTATAATTTCAATAAAATGTGAAGATTAAATAATTCACATTATTTGAAGACTAAAGCATGGGTCTATATTAAAAACATGAACTTTTACTTACCCGAACAACTAAACACCAACACATATTCCGCGAACCACAAATACAGCAAACGCCCTAAACTGCGAAATTCAAAAACTCGAAATGTCATAGTTGTCCCATCCCACCATCCGCTAAATACTACCTACACAAACAAACTAAATAAACCACATACATACACTAACCAGAACCCTAGTTCTAACCCTAAACTAAACCCTACTTCTAACCCTACACTAAATCTTGCACATACCACCATGTATGCACTTAACTTAATCCGCACCTTAACCCTAAGGTCCGTAACTATCGCACACTTACCTTAAGAAGCTATACCCAAACAAACTAAATAATCCACACACATGCACTTAAAACCCTACTTCTAACCCTACACTAAATCTAACATACATTACCATCTATGCACTTATCTTAACCCGCACCCTAACCGTAAGGTCCATAACTATCGCACACTTACCTTACACAGCTATACCGCAGAAGGGCCAACCATGACGATTCACCATTTCAGATTTTGCACTTCAGAACGATCAATGTTTTCGTGGGTCGATGAAGACATGTCGGCCTTTAGGTATTCGGGTAAGTAAACGTTTGTGTTTTTAATATAGACCCCTAAAGCACTTATATATCAATAAACTAAAAATCACTAAATATATGTACTCTATCCCTTAGTGTCATAATACATTTTATTGGCCCTTGTTAAACTGAATTATCATTAACAACAAGTTAGAATCAGACTAGACACTGTACAACTCAATATTTGTGTTTAATGAAAGGTTTATTGGAACAAGCCACCCAGTCTGTCAAGATTTTACATTTTCTTTTTAACACAGATCACTTTCAGATACACTGCACTTCCCAGATGACTGAATTTACAAAATGTCCATACAGTTACTTTTATCCTGTTTCAAACTTCATCCTTGATGAAACATTTGTTTTCCTGTGCTGAAGCATTCTTTGTCTGCATCCTTATCTTATCCACATAAAACCAGTTTCCAGTGAAATGTTCTTTCATTGATAGGATATTTTGCAACCTTTTTTGCTGATGTTAACCATTTTTCTTCCACAGGTTTCTTTCCTTGATATGATAGCCTGTAACTTTTCTGCTGTGTTAGCCATTTTCCTTTAGCAAGTTTATTCATTTGAATATGTGTAAATTCAACTGATAATAGTATTTTTATTTAATTTAATTTATTTATTTTTTTGCCATTTGTTAACTGAGTTAGTCCAGCTGAGCCATATGGCCCATTTTCAGTGGAGACCTGAGGAGAAAAGCTCCAGAAAATACAGAAAACTTTACAGTAATGATTACAGTGTTTCCTTAATACAGAGAAATTAACATAAATTAACAATATTCACACAGTAGAGAAAATAAAAAATAGATACATAAAAATATCAGTGATCAGCTGTCTACTATATACAAGGTGTTTTTTTTTCCTTCAGTTGCATTGCACTTGAGATACAGATGAATCCTTATGGATACAGATGAATCCTTATGGATTTGAAAAATAGTGTTATACAATTAGTATAATTAACATTCTGAAATATCAAACCCCTACTAGTTATTGGGAAGTGAGTGTTCTGGATGAATATTATTGAAAAGGGGGAGTAGTTACTAGTGTAACACTTTGACAGGTTAAAAGGGGAGGGTTATGTAATGAAACAGGTACTTGAGTTCATGGAGGATTGTGGCAGGAACAGATTCTAGAGTTCAGGAGCTTGTTCTTAACTTCCGTTTTGAAGAAGGGGGAGCTGGGGATGTTACGTATCTGTATGGGCAGTCTGACCTAGGCTAAAAAGACTGAGCGACTATAAAGGAGTTTGCCTGCATTTTTGTTAGGCTTGTAAATATTGACTAGGTTCTGGTCAGTGCTTATTTCAATGTTTCTATTGTCAATGCCATTTACAAAACATTCAGAAGTACACTACTTTTTGTTCATTCTGTTAAGCTAATTCATACTTATTTGCTGCATACTTTCCTGCATCTGCAGGTGCTGTTTAAGTGCTATTTTTAAACATATCATGTGGTTACTTACAAGAGAAAGCAGTTTTGCCAAACTCAGCTACTGTGAAAAGAAAGCAATTCTACCATATTATACTTTTATATATATTTATATCAAATGCATGCTATTACTGTGAGGGGAACCAGTTTTACTTAATATAAGTCTATCAGCCATTTTGCTAGAAAATTTCAAACTGTTACAGAGGCATACTGCTGTACTGATAGGTATCACTAGAAGGCCCACGCAGCTATTAGGCTGCTCTTGTTTTGTTCGTTCACTTCACAACATAGACATATGTTCTGTCTGCAGACTTAGTAAATATGAGAATCATATCCTGATTGTGTTAGACAATATAAGACTACTGTAACATTTATTTCTCGAAAAGGACATGTTTTGTCATTTTATTTATATACTTAGGCTTGTTTACTGGCATATTATGGTAATAGTCATTTGATAATTTCTGGAAAGTTCAGATTGATGTGTAGGAATACAAGATGATTTAACGTTCTTGTGTTTAGTGCTGTTCAACAATGCAGTGTTTCATATAAGGTTGAGCAGACTAGTGTCTTGTCACGAAGAAATGTAATAATGGCACTTGTAGGTACAGTCCACTTAAGATTAGAATAACAATTAGAGAATTATATAGTGTGACATTTCTGAAACATTCCATTTAAAAAATAAATAAAATTATCAGTTTTCAAGGTAGCAAATATAAAAAAGGTCATAAACTTTAACATTTGCTATTGCTGTAACATCCAGTATAAAAAGATGATGGATGGTCAAAATACAGGAATATACCACAAATAGCAGACCCGTAACTAGTGGTGTCCCTCAGGGATCAGTCTTGGGGTCCCTACTTTTTGGAATCTACTTCTCTGATATGCAGATGAAACATAAAGGTCTGTGGCTGACTACGTTTGTGGATGACTACAAACTGGGGGCTGTCATTAACTCCCCAAGTGATGTAGACATTCTTCAACTGGGTCTCACCCAAAAAAATGATTGTGCGAAAATCTTGGACTCAAACTCAGTTCCAAAAAGTGCATCATTATCCCCTTTAGAGGGAATGATGTTCCCACAAATTACCACATCAGCAATGATGTCCTAAGCATGCAATCAGTAGTAAAGGATTTGGGCTCCATGGTTGATAGCAATCTAACATTTAACCACCTTGTAGCCTTGGTACTAAGAAGGCATTGTATATGGTTCATCTCATAACGAAGGGCTTTGCATTCAGGAAAAAGAAGTCATAACCTCCTGTAGCCCCCTTATCAGGCCAATAATTGAGTACAACACCCCTTCAGTATGTACCTCGCTAAGCACATGCAGCAGATGGACAGGCCACAGAGGTTCCTGACTAGGAGAATCCAAGGTCTCAAACATTTATCCTATGTGGATAGGCTAAAGCCCCTGTCACTCTACTCCATCTCATACAGAGTACTCAGAGGTGACCTATGTCTGCTTTGTATTGCAAATGACATAAAATCTGCTTTCATTAACATTTAAAATACAGCTGCTACTTTGTCAAAAGAGCACATTCAAATGTATTTTACAGGTATGTTTTCTAGGAAAATTCCTCTCATATTTAATGATAATATGGTAAACCATTAAATACAAATACCAAAAGGAACACCAAAGACCACTTCGGAACTACTGCAAATTATTTAATAACTAGATAAGTGCTTTCATCTTAGAATGTATCAAGACTTCTTCAGATAACAAACTTTAAAAATGAACAGTTTAAATAACCCTACTCAAGTCACATGAATTAAAGGCCACTCCTTATCTCATTAAATTAAAGAAACATGACGTTTACACAAAATATCAAACCTTCACATTGACAAACCTTAAAAACATATGTAAAACCAACAGATTATTTAGTGTTCACAACCCAAAATAATATATATTTTTTAAAAATGTATGATTTTGTTTCCTAGCACACATCCTAAACTATTTGATTAGTTTAATTACTTACCTAGCCCATACTTTTAACTTCAGCAAACAGCAATGGACTGTAATCATTCAGACCTGGTCACCTGTTAGCATTCAAGTGTAATTCCCAATACAACTCCTTTTTCTCAAGGATCAGTGGCCAGGGTCCCCCCTAATGTTCATTGTTACTTTTTCAAGAGCTAGGAAACAAAATCATAGATTTTTAAATAAATATATTAGTTTGGATTGTGAACACTAAATGATCTGTTAGTTTTACATATGTTTTTAAGTTTTGCCAATGTGAAGGTTTGATATTTTGTGTAAACGTCATGTTTCTTTAATTTAATGAGATAAGGATCAGACTTTTAAACCGTGTGACTTGGGGAGGGTTATTTAAACTGTTAATTTTTAAAGTTTGTTATCTGAAAAAGTCTAGATACATTCTAAGATGAATGTGCTTATCCAGTTATTAAAGAATTTGCAGTAGCTTCCAAAGTGGTCTTTGATGTTCCTTTTGGTGTTCACATTTATCAGATTGTTCATCCTGGTCTTCAAATTTAGAATATGGCAAACCACCTTGGAGATATATATTTTTCTAGGCAGCAAAACAACTGCAAATAGGGATGCTCTTCAAAATAGCCAAATCTGAACAGGTTAAGCATAGGTTACAAAAATGGAACACCTAGGTGCCAAGTAAATTTACACTTTTCCCTGCTAAGTATTTGTTTCATATAAAGTCATGAATAGCATATTTATTTTTTTCCAAGATGGCTTTTACTCTAGAACTAACTGATTTATTTCCTGAATCATATTCATGATTTCTGGCTGGTAAAGCAGTCGATACTTTTTGCCAGCCGTGTCTCCATGTGCTTGGAGCAAGTGTTTGGCTATTTCTTCCATATTTTGGATAACTACCTCCCAGCAAATGACATTCTTTGAAGTGATATTAAGAACTGCAACTCTTCCCTTTAGTATATTAAGAAAATGTGTACAGTGCTTAATTTTTTCTTGTATGGCTGCCAATATTCCTAGGTTTTCTTCCATGTTATTCAGATCCTCTTTAATAATTTGTTGTAGTCTTTCAAGGCTACTAATATGATTATTTGTTTCCTCAATTTCTTTTTTGAAATGTGAGCATTCATCACTGTACTGCATGATTTTATCATAGCAGGCATTCACTGTTTGCTGGGCTTCAAGTGATGTCATTACGGCATCATCCAGGTCTTCTTGTTCAATGTTCCGCATAATTGCACCTAGATGGCAACAATAAATAAAGAAATAAATAAGTTTATATAATTGAACAACTAAATGTAATATAAGGCTTTGCATCAAGATATCTGATCTCAAAATCAAAAGGCTAACATATACTGATGCTATTGGCACATGTAAGTGTTCTTTGAGGCAGTGGTGTATGGCATCACAGCTGTATATCACATATAAGTTTTAGTAAGTAAAAGCTAAACTGAAGCAAGTGACTTAATCACTGTTTATAGTCTTATTAGATTGTCTTTTTTCTGCAATTGCACCCTATGTAGACCCTAAATGTAGTTATCATGCATTTTGAATTTCATAATATTTCTCTGATCCAGTATTAGCTTTTTGCCTTTTGCTTCTGTCTTCAAACTTGCTATTGTTCTGTTACAGGCATGTACCTTACACTTTATAAACTATAAATTCATAGGTTTATAGGTTCATAGGTATTCAATAGGTTAAAGACCACAAGGGCCTTTTTAAGCCTAGCCATGCATCCAGAATCTCTCACAAGTTCTGGAACCCTTGATAAGTGTAAGCAGGGGATTGGGAGGTGAACCATTTATAGGCTGCATGTGTCCATTAGAGACATAGGCTCCAATAAATAACAGGTTAGTTCTTAAAGCATTAGTTGATTCTGCAGTGAGGATTCTCCTTGATGGACCATAAGCATGTGCTCAGAATTTAGTATATGTTTTTATAAGTTTCTGTACTTGGACAGATCTTGGCCCAATATGATGCACGTCACAACTTATCATACTGAATGCATAAACAGTTGTTCCCTGCACCTATTACTTTGTTCCACACCAACCAACAACTGCATTAATGCAAAGTAAATTAGTGAAGATTTTCATCCTCATTGCTTACAAGAGATATACAAGTACGTATTTGTCTAACTTACACAGAGTCCAACAACAAAATGCAGCTGGAGTGACCATTCATCCACAACAGGATAGAGGGAAAGTTTTTATGAATTATCAAGAAATGTTCTTTTCAAAGAACTAGCACACTAAGGCTATGGATTTCCTCAGGGGTTCTAATGTCGAATAGAATCACAAGCAATAAAAGAACATCAGCAGGAGTCAGCAGACAATACCAGGTCCAGCAAAAAGTCGAACAGGACAGACATAAGGCTTTACTTCAGTGCCATAGCTAAGTGACTTAGATGGGCATAAATGTTAAAAGTAAAAATTGTGACAATTATGCCTCCTGAGTGGACCAAAGATGCTGGAATCAGCTGTTTCCAGAGGAAGCATATGAGGCAGCAGCCCTGCTAGGGGGCAGACTATCTTGAGGTAATATAACTAAATGTCTGTGGGGGGAATATGTATTACTTAACCCTCCTCCCCCAACTTGGGGGTTGTCAAGGGGAAACCATAGGTCCATTATGCTGCAAACTGATACACAATGCATTAAAGAAAATCACTCCCTGTATAATTAATCATAGAGATCCCAGGGAGTGAGGTGCAATGGTAATCCGTCTTGTCATTTGGTGAGGGGGAGTTCAGAGAAGAGTCCTGTGATGGAATAAATGACAGCCTTCCTAGAAAAAACACAGGAAGAAATGGCACCAGTGGCAATACCCTCTCCCAAGGACCCAGATAAGAAAGAGGAACAGGGCCACTCTGAAGACAGGCATAGAGGAATGCCATCTTAATGGGTCACTGTACCCAGAGGAGCAGAATGGTAAATTTCCCTAGAAGTCATTACACCCCACAAAATAAAGAGGTGGAATGTACCCATAGAATAGAGAGTGTCATTTCATCTGTCAATGCAAGGACTTTTACTGAGAACCAGTGACAGGAATTGCCAAGGCCCATAGTCTCTAGTGTACAAAAGCTTCAGACAATGATTGAGAGGTGCATATATCTTTCCATCCTCCCAAACAGCCAAGCTCACTGGGACCAGCAGGAGTCTGTCTTAAGTTTACAACCTTTCCTTCTGGGGTCTACCAAACTGTAAAGATATTGGAGACTAGATCTTTGGCTCAAAACATGAAAAAGCCACTTATTAGCCCAGTCACAAAAATCCATCACTGGACAGAAAGAGTAGCTAGGACCAAAGACTAGCAGGTGTATTGTCACGTCCCATCCCAACCCATGAAAATGTACTGAGAGCAAGATCCCTGATCTCCATAACCAGATGGGACAAGGACTTTGCAAGAATCAGGACAAGATCACAGAGAGAAGAGAAACCCCCCCACCTCCCACACCTCACACCACCATGCTAAGAAAGAAGGTAGAGACATTATAATGTTCTCTCAAGAAACAATCTAACTGGTTTCTAGAGGCTCTTCTAAAGAACTGACTCATAGCTGGGCTTGAGTTCTAACACCAGCTTCAGGAAAAGGAACAAGAGAGACCATATAATCTCTCCCACAGAGTCTAGTCTAGGCCATTCAAAATATCCATAATGGGAGATCCTAGTAAAAGCCAGTGGGAGAAGGCACACGGTCATCTTCCTGATATCTCCACAGACCAACCACTGAGGAAAGCTCACAAGGCCTCCAGAACATTGATTCTAGTGCCATTATATATAGGAGGGGGCTAAGTGTTTTTATCCTTCCATACTAACCTAGTTAAGACCAAACATCTACCATGAGGTACAAGAAGTACAGAATAAGAAGGCTTTTCCCCAAACCAGAAGGACATCTGCAGAACCAAGAGCTCATCCAAGCACCCAGAAGGTATCTAGATGTAAAAGAGGGCATAAAATATACATGTAACACTTAGTCCCTATTTAAGAGAGAAAAGCTTTGAAATCCCCAGAGCAAAGGGAGTTACAGTAGGGGTCATATGGGTCTGGACCACCCTCTGACTAGGAAGGACAAAAGAAGGCTACCCTCCAGACAAGGAGAGGTTCCTTGTGAGAGGAGAAGAATCGATCCACCCAGAGAGAATGCTCATCAAGTAAGGGATTAACAGGGCTTCAGCTATAAAGAGGTTACAATATGAAACCATCCCAAGGTGAAGGAGAAAGGGAGCTCCATGTGTTGCCTCACAGGACGTTATGTCGGTTCCATGGACCACAGACATTAGGGCTCCTATTATGAGTAGTCAGGAGACTCTTTCCTCCTAGCAAAGGATTCTACCACCATAACAGAGAAGTTCTGAAGTTAAGAACCAAGCCCTAGAAGAGAGACTTAAAAAGTGATTCCTCAAAAACTGGTTGGGACTCACTCAGGTTCATACCTCTCAACTATGCAGAATTTTGCAGAAATTCTTGATTTTTGCATCATACTTTTGGTCTGTTCATAGGTCCATAGGTTGGTACTAGGCTATCGGCCCTAGGGCCTATACAAGCCTAGCCATAACAATTCCCTGGATATTTCTTCCCACAATATTTACTTCCTTAGACCCCTGTCTAGCAGGGTGGCTGACATGATCACGGGGTGAATTTCCTATCTACCATCTAATCGTCAAGGTTCCTTTTGAAAAGGGCCAAGGAGGTGCTCTGCTTGACATGTATGGGCAGTCTATTCCAGAATATGGGGAGTCTCTGGGTCAGAAACCTATCCCTCCAGCATGTTTTGTTCATTGTGATGACAAGGTTTAGATCCCTGCAGTGTGTGGCTCTGAGGGATTGGGATTTCTTAGCATGTCCAACAGCTCAGGGTTTGACATGGCCTTGTATGTTAAGCAGAGATTGCCTCTGAGTAGATGATATGTCACAGAGTATAGCTGGAGTTTTTTTAGACGGTCAGCATATGGCATCTGCTTTAGGCCTGTGATTCCTTTAGTGAGGTATTTTTGCGGCCTCTCCAGCTGTTGCAGATGTCTTGTGAGGTACATACCAAATGGGGCATTATACTCTATAATGGGTCTAATGAGGGATGAGTACAGTGAGACAATGACCTCCTTTTTTCTGGATGAAAATCCTTTAGTGATGAGGTGTGCCACATAGAAGAATTTCCTGACTGTTGTGGCGATGTGGTTATCGAAGGTGAGACCACTGCCCACCTGTGTCCCTAAGTCTCTCATCACACTTTCAGTGTTTAGTGTACTGCCACCTATGTGGTAATTCAAGGGTACGTGTTTTTTTTCAAAGGGGATAACTATACATTTCTTGGCATTAAGCTTGAGCCCATGGCTCTGGCACCAAGCATCTGTTTCTGTAAGGCCCTTTTGTAGAATATCTACATAATTTGGGGATTCAATAATGGCTCCCAGTTTGCATTCATCTGCGAACTTTGTTAGCCAGAGTCCCTTAGTGTTGGCCTGTACATCAGAGAAGTAGATGCCAAACAAGAGTGGTCCCAGAACTGAAGGTACTCCACTTGTCACTTGTCTGGAGCTGGATTTGGAGTCAGCTACTTTTACAGTCTGGGTTCTGTCAGTAAGCCAGTTGGCAACCCATTGAGTGATGTAGGGATTTATGCCCAACTTAGTAAGTTTATCTATGATTCCAGAGTGGGGGGTGGTGTCGAAGGCCTTGGCAAGGTCCAGATAGGCTGGGAGGACCGCCTTACCCTCATTCACAGCTCTGGAGACTGATTCAAAGAAGTTAATCAGGTTCAGGAGATAAGATCTGCCCTTCACGAACCCAAACTGGGTGGGGTCCAGTGTTTGAAGGTTGCCCATGTCTTTGTTTATAAGTTCCATGATAATGCGTTCCATGCCCTTGCAGATCAGGCTTGTCAGACTGATGGGACGGTAGTTCCCAGGAAGGTGGATCCCCCCTTGTGGAGTGGGATAACTGTAGTTTTGCGCCACTCAGTGGGCATGAAGCCTGATGTGAGGCTATGATTAAACATGACACTTAGGTGAGGTGCCAGTTCATTTTGTAGTTCATGTAGTACACAGCCCAGGATGTCATCTGGTCCCATGGATGCTGTATTCGTAGCTTTGGAGAGTGTGGTTTCTACCTGTGTGGCCATGATTACTGGAATTTGGCAATCTTTTGGTATTGAGATGGGCCCTTTAGGGGATGAGAGGGGGGGTGAAGTTGGCACTAAATTGATCTGCCAGGATATTGGCAATATCCTTGGGATCAGTATATTTAATGCCATTCTGTTGTAGCTCAGAGCAGAACTGAGCATTGCTATATAAATTCTTGACATAACTATAGAATGCCTTGTGGTTATCTTTGGAATCTTTGGCAATTTTATTTTGGAACTAGCTTTCCTTATAATATTTGCAGTTTTATGGAAATTGTTGAGGACTGCAATCACTAAATAATGACAGACATTTGAGTTTCATGCTCCATATTCTTCAGAAAATTTGTGCTACTACACACCTGTTATTACAGCAACTTTCTCATTTTATAAGAGACGTTTTTAATTCTGTTCCAGGTTTTGGGCCTTTCCCCCCATTATTTTTGGCTTTGCCCAGATTTCTTGTGCTAAAAGGTTGAGAAGATTTGTCCAGATAGAAGGATAAGGAAATCTCCATCAGTGATAGAACAGCAGAAACCCAGGATTCTTTTCCATGTGGAAGAACCAGATGAAGGAAGGGTCTCCAGCAGCCAGCAGCCAGCACCCATCACTGCCAGAACATCAAAGGAATCCCCACAAAGCACAAGAGAAATGCCCGTTTTGCCTGGAAACCCTACCCAGTCCAGGGAAATGGAGCAGGTTGTCCACTTCTGAGAATGACTGGCCTGTGGAGAGGAAAATGAAATAAGAAACTGTAAGTCCTTTGTCAAAAACAGCTGCAGTCCCTCCTACTCCTCTTAGAAGATTATGAATGCAAAGTCTGATGAAGAGAATCCCCACTCTGGAAGAAAACTGCCTACTATCTATGACAACATTCTGCAATAACTGCAACCCTTGCCTAAGCAGCCCCAGCCTGTCAAGCAGGCATCAATCAAGTCAGATCTCTGCTTAACCCCTCCCAGTGGGGGTCACATAGTTGTGCCCATCACCCTACTCAAGGAATTTACTACATGCAAGAGACATAAGTTAAAATATGACCCCCACCAGATCTGCTAAAAAGACTCTGCAAAGAAAGAAGCCCTGTAGCCACTGCCAGCTCTAGAAGTCTTCATATGGTGGATTTTGCATGAAAGCCAAGGTTGATCATCTGACTGATACATGGTAAGTGTTGAGGTGAGGGTCAATGCATACTGTAGCTACTTATGTGCAGAAGGCAGCACATCATAATGAAATGCCTTCTCTGGGTCAAGCATGAGTATTTCATTGAGGATTCTTTGGGTAAACTCCTACATTTGTGACATTAACTTTTGCCAAGAACTGAACAAATGTCCTGTTACTGGTATTTGAACTGTGGACTTTGTATCAAGCTTACCATATGACTCCTCTCCTTCCAGGACTAACCAGTCCAGGAAGGCTGAGGTGGAGATCCTATAAAATGTATTTTCAACCCTAAGTACACCAGTCCTCACTTTGATGTCTCCAGAGATTACTTTAACATTCAGCATGAATGGGCCTAGAGTTGGCTGATCAGATGAGGGAAGACAGCATGAACATGCCATAACGATTGCCAAAGGGTGGGACCAAAGGGAAATGCATCTATCCCAGTCATCAACTCTCTTACCAAAATTGGGGATTCTGATTGGATTGAGACTCTACTAAATAGGGATTACCTCCACACCTGAGAGATCCTGGAGGCAAGGAACAATGTTGACTCTCTGGCAGATTAGGGTCCAACTCAGTCCTTCAAGTAAAACCAAGGTACCTGTACATCAGCTTGCCTGATAGCCAAATGAAGGAACTCTCCCTCCATACCTATGGGGAGTCATTTCTGGCATTCCACAGCTAATTGGTTATCAGTGGCAAGAAAGGAAGGTTTTAGGATATGAAACTTGAAACAGCTTGTGAAGACAGGAACTTTTATTGTGGATATCAAGTACCACTGTTCCCATGAGTGGCAAAAAAGAACTGGAATAGGAATCAGGTTCTTATTCAATCACTGTATTATTTCATGGCATCTGCTGTTATAGGCATATGTCCATCCTTAAATGTGGCAACTTCCAAGAAAAGGTGAAGAATTTTGAAAGGATGAAAGAATAGTCTAACCTTAGAACCCAGCAAGGAGCGTCTCTGCTGTTACATCATATGTTTCCTGGCTATCCTCTCTGTCTCTCTCTCTCTCTCTCTCTGTATCTCTCACGCACACACACACACACACACACACACACACACACACACACACACACACACACAAACACCACCCCCCACATACACACACAACTCACACACATAAGAACAAGCAATCATTCATCCAAAGTAGTAGGCCTCTATGTAGGATCATAGGAGGTTCCTAGATTAATGACCCTAGGGCCTTACAACATTAACCATGTTTTACCCTTATTTCCATGATCAGCACCTATCACGCCTACCCAAGAGGGACATAGGTGAAACCCCTGTGGTAAATTTACAGTTACCCATCCAATAATCTAGAGTGCATTTGAAGAGGGACAGTCAGGTGATCTGTTTGACATGAAGTGAGAGTCTGTTCCAAAGGTGTCGTAACCTCTGGGAGACAAATCTGTCCCTGCAGCAGACTCTATTAGTGTCACATACCAGGTTAATGCCATTAAAGTGAGTAACCTGTGTACCATTTGACTTACAGATATGCAGCATTTCCATTGAAGCAGGATCAAAGATTACCTTATATGCAAGGCAGAGATCACTTCTGGGCAATCTGTATGAAACAGAATAAAGTGACAGTGATTTCAGATGGTCCTCCTAAGACAGATGCTGAAGATCTTGAATTTTCCTTGTGAGGAACCTTCATGGACTCTTCAATTGCTGCAGATGCTTTGAAAGAGGGTCTATATTATAACAATGAACGATCAAATGATCGAACGCTGTTGTATCGGCCCCTAAAGAATGAATCCACAAAACACTGAACAACCAGAACAGCGATTTGTTCCAAAAAAAAAAAAACAAGAAACACTAAATAAAGAGGGGGGCATCGCCCCCTCACACCCCCCCCCCATGTGGGGGGCTGCAACTCACACACCTCCTACTTAAATATACCAACTCCAAGATCGCACTACAGTCGAGGAGATGGCAGAACCCAGACAGACGACCCAGCGATTTCTTTCCCTGGGAGAAAATTTGCTGTTCCGTCCATTCGCTATTTTGCCGGTTTGACACATAGTGTTCGAACAAACAGCATTCGATCATCTGATCATTTGCTGAAGTAACGTAGACCCTTTGAAAGGTGGATACCAAAAGGGTGATTGTACTCAATTGTTTGCCTGATATGGGAAGATTACAGGGAGGTTATAACTTTTTTTTTTATGAAGAGTTAAGGACCAGAGGTGTTAAATTAGACAAACACCAAACCTGTTTTAGTATTAAACTAAACCTGCACATCCAGCTGTCTTCTACATTATTCTACTATTTTATACTGCTTTCTGATAAATGTTCTATAACATCTGCAAAAAATAACTTTTCAGGGAGGCAATTTACAGATATCATTGCACCATAACTAACATAGTTCCCCAACTAACATACCCTCCCCACCACATAACCCCTAGCTACCTCTATCTAAGGGTCTCAGGGATAAAACTTGGTAGGGTTGCACATCTGGGCTTGTAAAGACCCTAGTAGTCATCAAGAACTTTATGCTAAAGGTGAATGCAGTTAGAAATGTGACTCTTTTAGTCAAGGAAATATATCTTAACAGGTCTATATTTAGCCATCAATGAAAAGTTCAGCAATGGGCTAATAACTGAATGTTAAGCATCGAAACTTTAAAGCACTGAACATGCGTATCAGTGAAAAAAAAAATTTGAATGGCAACAGATGGCCAAAACCAAGAGGAACCACGATCCGTAAGATAAGCTAAACTAACCCATTTATAAATTTGCCCCATTCCCCACTGTAGTGTGACCCCTATCCCCCACTTTAGTGTAACCTCATATTTGGTATATGTAATTAGCAAGGGGGGACACAGCCCCTACAGCAAAAGGATATGGTGAACACCAGGCAATACTTATGCGGAGGGCCCCCACATCCCTTGATAATTATATATATACCAACTCCAAGGTTGCACTATGGTGGGGAAAAGGGCAAACTTCTGAAAGGGCTTGTTTAGCTTACCTTATGGATCAAGATATTTCCTGGTTGTTGGACAACTATGGCTATTCAATTTTATTTTTCCAGATAAACATGTTCAGTGCTTTAAAGTTTCGATGCTTTTAATTTTTGATTATTAGCCATTCACTGAACTTCTCATTCGATGGCTGAATATATACCAATCTTAACACTTCAAAAAGTACAGAGGTTGCAAAATGAAGGCTCAACAGCATGTAAAAGCAACTCAAAAAACAGTCAGAGCTTTTGAACACCAGCATAAATATAAGTTATTATAATTGTTTGCAAGAATTATATTTATGTTGGTGTTCAAAAGCTCTGACTTTGTTTTTTTGAATATCTTAATGCTTCCCAAGGAAGTGAACATAGGCCACTAAACAAATGTTAATGTAGAACACACCTGTGAGTTTACATTTCTGTAATCACCATCTGTACAAGTCATTTATTTGAAATTTTCAATCAATTCCATATCCTTACTATCCTGTAAAATGTAGACAGTCATCGTGTCTATCTTTTGTGTAAGTAACGTAATATTTCATTGGTCATCTTAAGTGGTTTTCCATGGAAGCAAATCACTTTCTAAGTTTGTTTCTATTAAACTTGGTACAGTGCTCTAAATGAAGACCATGAAGCTCCTGCACAGAAGTATGTTGGTTACGTTTCCCATTATAGGGAAAATAACAGAGCCTGACTCTATGTCACAAATGGATAAAACTAACTATAATCAGGTTACCTGAGTTTCATTAGTGGCACAGGTACTAGAAAAGCTGTGAAGAGGTGAATCAGAGTGAATGTCTGCTACTGGTTTGTCCATCCAGCAAGGAAGAGAGGTATTTCTGGCTTGCTACTTGGATAACATCAAGAGGGAGCACTAGGAGATTCACTCACAAAGTTTGGGCATGTTAAGCACACACACTGCCATTATACAAGCACCAACCAGAGAAGTCTGCATGTGGAGACATGCTTCCTGTAGCAGAGAGCATGCAATGTAGCTCACTGAGCTTTTACAAGGGAGGGGGATTTACAAGGCGTGGGGTAGACTGCCCTGCAGGACCATTAAACCTGCTTGCTGACTACAACCTCAGTGTTGCTGCACAGAAATGGACCAATTAGGCTATTTCTGGGTAGCAGTAAATGGACTAACGGGCTCATCTAGCCCACATGTGCTTGGTTCCTACCATGTGACAGGAACTGGTGATTGGATGCAAGGTAGAAGACTGAGACCGAATAGGCATTGCCTGGTAGAAGTGCAAAAAGGTGGTTTGGGAGGTAGCAAGGCACTTCACTGAGTGCTGTGTATTACCATTGTATCACTGAACTAATGGGCATTGAAGAATATTTTGCTGAATGAAAATTTATTGAAAACAAAATTTGTAATTGAAGAGGAATACAAATTTATGTTATTCCAGGATCCAGTGTAATAATGGAATCGGTACCTTATGAATGGGGAAGAAAATTCCTGTGTACAATTATAGGGGGTTGTGCCCCCAGATAACTTTGTTTTCAGGGTTTAATTTAATGTTCAGTTTATCATAAAACTGCAGCATGTGGAATACAATGGCAGAATTATCATGCAGAAAATGTAATTTGTATAAAAGAAGTGTCCAGTAAAGGAACAACAAAATATGACAAAAGTACACTACATAACCGAGTTAGACAAAAGGTGAAACTAATGAGTATATATGCATTATAAAAAGAAATCATAAAGCCATGTGTGGTTCAAAACCAATAGTGGGTAATAAAATGTCTAGTGTAGCAGTAAATGAAATACGCTTTTAAATAACAGAGTGCAGATGGAAAACAAAGCATAATAATGGAAGGAGTGTGTGGGTCATCTTTTGACTGGCAGTGGTTGACAGAATGAATGTGGTGGATGAAGGTGCTGCATGTCCTTTCAGGCCACACTGAGAGAGCTAGTTCCATGCAGGAAAAAACCCTGTAATAATGACCAATCACAAGTTCCTTGATTTGTAAGAGGTAAATAGGACTACGTTAGATATCGCATATGCATGGAGTGCACAATGTAGACATTGTAGCTGGTCCATCCTGCTGGACTTAGACTCCAACAGCCCACAGATGACATATGAGGCATGCTACAGTTACCTTCATCAAGGACACTGCATAGCAGTCCTTTCCATATGCAATGGCATCTGTGTGGACTATTTAACATATTGTGATGACCATAGGACAAGAAAACAATCCATCTTGTGTTTTCCACAGAGTGGCAACTCTTGCACTACTGACAGATGAACTACAATGCATCACATTGCTTCTCATGGTTTGTTGGGTGTTAAAGTTATGACATATATAAACCAGAAGACCTTTCTCTTCATTGATCATCAAGTAATATTTAATATAGACATTATTGTTGTGAATGTCACCTGCATGTCTCCTGCGTATGCCCACAGATTCCATGGCAAATGATCAGATTGTGTGGGCATTATCTTAGAACAGCATGCTACATGTATATTTTGTAAGCACAGATGGATGCTACAGCAGATACCTACAGCATGTAATGCAAGAGCAGAAGTGGTACAAGAGGCAGCAGTGAACTACCAACAAGTAACTTATGTGCTTCATGTAATGCACATATGCTGCAGTCTACCTGCTACGAACCTGGATAATTGCTGAAAAGTGGTACATCTGTGTCCATAACCCGAGATCTTCAATGCCGAAGAGAATATCTGGCTTTCCAAAAGGGTAGTTAAACGTCTGGATGCCTGAAGGGTCATGGTATTTGCAGTACACACCACAGATGTCTGGATGCCTGAAGGGTTATGGTATTTGCAGTACACACCACAGATGTCTGGATGCCTGAAGGGTCATGGTATTTGCAGTACACACCACAGATGTCTGGATGCCTGAAGGGTTATGGTATTTACAGTACACAGCACAGATGTAGTACATATTGTACAAATATCCTTGGCTTAATGGCACCATAAATATAAAATGTTTTTTAGCTATGCAGAGATTATAAAATATTTTCTAAACTGTTATTTAGTACAATATATAATACAATTAATTTTATTCATGTTTTATGGTTTCTTAAAGTGTACCAAATAATAAATGACTCCACCAGCAGATATACAACCACAAACAGAAAATGATAGAAAGCCAGTATATAAAAGTATAAAACAGTTACTGTTTGAGGTCAAACCAGGCTGTCGGCAATTCAGACACAAATAAAGTGTGGGATTCACACTAATATGTCTCTTCAGACCTTCAGTTAGATAGCATGAAGTCTATTCAGACTCAAACATAGTTTTCATGAATAACTGATAATTCCAGGCTAAAATATAAGCATAAGCATAAAAAACTCCTTTATTGACAACAAGTTCAGTTGGTGGAGATCTAGAAGAATTAAAAAGGTTTGAGAAGGAAGTCAATTCTTTGACACCCTTCTTGAAATTTACTATGGCTTATTCTAGAAATAATATTACATTTTTAGACGTATCTATTTGGCGGTTGGAGAATGGACAAATCAATATGGGTGTACACAGGAAACCTTGTTATAAAAATACATTATTACACAGGGACAGTATGCATCTTAACCATATCTAACTGAAGGTCTGAAGAGACTTATTAGTGTGAATCCCACACTTTATTTGTGTCTGAATTACCGACAGCCTGGTTTGACATCGAACAGTAACTGTTTTAAACTTTTATATACTGGGTTTCTTAAAGTGTGTTGTAGCTTTAAAATAGTGTGCATTAGTTATTTAATTATTTATTTTATTTATTATTGGTTGATAATTAATTGGAAGTGATTTAAAAAGGCGATGTTTTTCTTTTGAGTTCCTTCTGATGAAGTTTGTGTTTTTGGATAATTAAAGAGCAAACAAAAGCACTAAAACTACAGTGTCTGGCTCCTGATTCCTTTTGCTTTGTGCCTTATCAAGTTTACTTTCTTTGTTGGGAAGGAGTTATTTTTTTATTCCTGGCATGGTACAGAAGAACCATCAGTGCAGAGCTCATCTAGATGCTGAACAGCTAGATGCATCAAAAGACCATCACTGGCATGAGTCATACAGTGTGCTTTGCATATCCATACAATGGAATTTAATCGGTGGCTGAGTGATTTATATGCAGTATAATTTACTAAGCACAGCAACAGAGCCATGATGTGCCTGACATCAATGTGTATGAAGAAATGTGATGTAAAACTATGTGCCATGATCATGAGTAAACTGTAATAACGTATATAGTCTGTAGTGCTTGTTGTATGTAAGTAAAGTATAAGTCAATATAACTGTCAGACAGAAGTCTTGACCTATTTGTACTGTCCTCAGTCCACATAGCTGCACAGGACCACAAAGCCACACTCAGATGCATACACATACCACACATAACACATCAGAGGCTGCATGTTCTCATCTCATGGTCACATTCAGCACACGCGGAGACATCAGCATGCGTCTGTTCGCTTTTTGCTGCTGTACATGATAGTCGCATACACTAGCAGTGGATAGAATAGATGATTTGCCCCAGCACCATACATCCACACAAAAGCCACTAAACGTGGGTCATGTTACTTGAGTGCCTGTGTCAGCTGGACAACAGCCTGATATATGACATCCTAATTCATCTGCAGAACATGCACAAAGCCCTGCAGTACCTGCACAGACTGTGTGTTTGTGTTGTCCAAGGGATTCTTAGCTGACAGTTGTCTACCCACAGACTGCGTGACATCAACCATACTATAAGTAATTGTGTCATAAAAGGTCACATGATATCATACAACAGGCTAACAATCCAGTCCAAACTGTCCAATATACACTAGATTTATTAGAACTTGTTCCAGATTATTCTGCTTAACTTAATTAATTATCTTGGTATATTTATTTGATGTTGAGTGGTGTGCTTCCTTGATGGTTGGCTGGTTAACAATCCTCCATAATTTTTGTATTTTCAGAGAATGTTTGCATTCTGGAATTTAGTCAGAAAATCTTCATGCTTTCTGGATAACAAAGGCAGTATTTGGTAGAGCAGTACATTCAGTACCCCTGAAATTACTTATTGTGCAAGCAATTTAGGGTTTTTTTTCCTGGTTTTTAGGGGGTCTTTCACAGATATTGAGATGACACATGTATCCCATCAAGCATAAAAGAGTGAGGGGAAGCATACCCTGGAATTTGTGTTATACCCTTGGAACTTGGCTCAGTAATGGCAGAGACATCAACATCATCTGAATAAAAGGATTCTGAAAACCTGATTTTATTGTTGAGCCATTTAATATTTAATAAAAGTCTCCTGCACCTCTGTATACTTTTGACATCTTTCTGTTTTGGAATGTTAAGAGGACTAAAAAAACTCAACAGTGATGGAAACTTTCCAATCTGGCATTTATAATTCCTGAAGACCGGAGTAAAGCTGTCAGATGAAATGCACTCAGACATTACAGATCTTCCTGTAGGCTGAAAACACTGAATCTTCTGTCACTCACACCTTCTCCTTACCATTAAAGGAATGGCAACATTTTTTCTTTTTATTGAGGTGCTATACAAGATGACTGGTAGATTTCACTAAAGAGATGTATTTTCATGTTCGTTAAGATGTTTGATAACCCCACTGCATATCAAAGAGGTGGGAGCTTCTTACAAATGTTCACGTCAATGTACAGAATGGCCACGTCAAAAATACTTAAAGTCATTTTTAACAAAGTTGTAATGCCATCAATGTTGACTTCAAAAAGGCATGCAATATCACAGATTCCCTACAAAATTCCAGTGAGGTATGTGGCATGAGAGGTCTGCGGCTGTTTTACAATAGGTAAGGACAATCGTTACTAAGATGTTTTTGCAGTGAGGTATGCAGCTGATTTATAATCATTATAGACAATAATTATTAGGATGTTTTGACAGTGAGGTATGAAGTTGTTTTATAATCGGTAAAGACAATAATTATTAGGATGAGGTATGAGGCTGTTTTATAATCAGTAAAGACAATAATTACTAGGATGTTTTGGCAGTGAGGTGTGCGGCTCTATAATCAGTAAAGACAATAATTACTAGGATGTTTTGGCAGTGAGGTATGCGGCTGTCTTATAATCAGTAAAGACAATAATTACTAGGATGTTTTTTGCAGTGAGGTATATGGTTGGTTTATAATCAGTAAAGACAATAATTACTAGGATGTTTTGGCAGTGAGGTGTGCGGCTCTTTTATAATCACTTAAGACAATAATTACTAGGATGTTTTTTGCAGTGAGGTATGCGGCTGTTTTATAATCAGTAAAGACAATAATTACTAGGATGTTTTTTGCAGTGAGGTATGCAGCTGTTTTATAATCAGTAAAGACAATAATTACTAGGATGTTTTGGCAGTGAGGTATGCGGCTGTCTTATAATCAGTAAAGACAATAATAACTAGGATGTTTTTTGCAGTGAGGTATACGGTTGGTTTATAATCAGTAAAGACAATAATTACTAGGATGTTTTGGCAGTGAGGTGTGCGGCTCTTTTATAATCAGTAAAGACAATGATTACTAGGATGTTTTTTGCAGTGAGGTATGCGGTTGGTTTATAATCAGTAAAGACAATAATTACTAGGATGTTTTGGCAGTGAGGTATGCGGCTGTCTTATAATCAATAAAGACAATAATTACTAGGATGATCTGGCAGTGAGGTCTGTGATTGTTTTATAATCAGTAAGACAATAATTACTAGGATGTTTTTTGCAGTGAGGTATGCGGTTGGTTTATAATCAATAAAGACAATAATTACTAGGATGATCTGGCAGTGAGGTCTGTGATTGTTTTATAATCAGTAAGACAATAATTACTAGGATGTTTTTTGCAGTGAGGTATGCGGTTGGTTTATAATCAGTAAAGACAATAGTTACTAGGATGTTTTTTGCAGTGAGGTATGCAGCTGTTTTATAATCAGTAAAGACAATAATTGCTAGGATGTTTTGGCAGTGATGTATGCGGCTGTCTTATAATCAGTAAAGACAAAAATTACTAGGATGTTTTGGCAGTAAGGTCTGCGGCTGTCTTATAATTAGTAAAGACTATAATTACTAGGATGTTTTTTGCAGTGAGGTATGCAGCTGTTTTATAATCAGTAAAGACAATAATTACTAGGATGTTTTGGCAGTGAGGTATGCAGCTGTCTTATAATCAGTAGAGACAATAATTATTAGGATTTTTTTGCAGTGAGGTATGCAGCTGTTTTATAATCAGTAAAGACAATAATTACTAGGATGTTTTTTGCAGTGAGGTATGCAGCTGTTTTATAATCAGTAAAGACAATAATTACTAGGATGTTTTGGCAGTGAGGTATGCGGCTGTCTTATAATCAGTAGAGAATAATTATTAGGATCTTTTTTGCAGTGAGGTATGCGGCTGTCTTATAATCACTTAAGACAATAAGTACTAGGATGTTTTTGCAGTGAGGTATGCGGCTGTTTTTTAATCAATAAAGACAATAATTACTAGGATGTTTTGGCAGTGAGGTATGCAGCTGTTTTATAATCAGTAAAGACATAATTACTAGGATGTTTTTTTGCAGTGAGGTATGCGGCTGTTTTATAATCAGTAAAGACAATAATTACTAGGTTGTTTTGGCAGTGAGGTATGCAACTGTTTTATAATCAGTAAAGACAATATTTACTAGGATGTTTTTTGCAGTGATGTATGCGGCTATTTTATAATCAGTAAAGACAATAATTATTCGGATTTTTTGGCATTGAGGTATATGGCTATAAATCAGTAAAGACAATAATTACTAGGATGTTTTGGCAGTGAGGTATGCGGCTGTCTTATAATCAGTAGAGAATAATTATTAGGATTTTTTTGCAGTGAGGTATGCAGCTGTTTTATAATCAGTAAAGACAATAATTACTAGGATGTTTTTGCAGTGAGGTATGCGGCTGTTTTTTAATCACTAAAGACAATAACTACTAGGATGTTTTGGCAGTGAGGTATGCGGCTGTTTTATACATAGTAAAGACAATAATTACTAGGATGTTTTGGCAGTAAGGTATGCGGTTGTTTTATAATCAGTAAAGACAATCATTACTAGGATGTTTTTTGCAGTGTCGGCTCCAGGTCCAATTTCTTCCAGAAGGACAATATATGCAAAGAAGTTATCTGGTGGGGCATTTGAATACCAAAAAAGAAAAAAAAAAACACTTTTCACCTTTGTTCTAGCTAAGTGTGCCTTGCTTTACAAAAATGTAATTCAAATGATATATTACAGTAATTTTCTCAGCGAAACATGTCATGACTTTCAAATACAAGAACATTCTTAGCCAGTGACATCCTACGAGACTGTTCAGCAAATCTTTTTAAAGTTTACACTTAGCTTTCCTTTTTCTAGATGTGCACATGCAGATAACCTTTATCCTTAGTTTGCAAAACTGTTCTGCCCATTAAGAATCAGGTCACTGGCACCTATGAGTGCTTGCAGTCCACCCAGGCAGTTTCCATGACCCACATGTATAGTACATCTGTGATCTCTAACACAGGTTTGCAAGGAGTAACTTCTCACAAGGACAGCAAGAGGAGGATACTGGATATGCCCTACAACCTTGGCTGATGACACCACTGAGAAAGCTATACAACCCCACTCACTTACAACCATGCCCATACATAAACTAGAAGCATTATAGAGTGTGAATTTGAGCTACTGAAGTCATGGTTCCATTGCCTGGATACATCTCTGGTGATGCCCTGTGGTATGGTCCTGCTGCCTGTGCCAAAATACTGACTATGTGCCAATCTCAAATAGTATTATACTTAGGAAACAGTTACAACACAGTGGGCCGGTATAGGGACTGCAGTTCCCAGCACCTCAGGCAGGTGACAGCTGAGACACATGAGGTAGCAAAGGAGGAGCCAACAACAGGGGATGGCCATGCCAGGCAGAGGCAGGCACAACATCATATGACATTGGCTAAGAGGCATTGAATTCTACATACACTCACTACATAACTTACATAAGAGCCCAGTAGATACAGGCAGCAAAAGTGATGAATAAAAGCAAAATAGACCGTGTAACCCTTGTGTAGCCTGGTTACTCTATGTGTCAGTCATACACACCCCAAGGCCAAGGAAATTTTAAAAGCAATAGCAGAGGTAAGTGACCAAGCTTCCCTGAACAAATACTACAGCACATAAACAGATTATGTAAACAGTAAAAATGATGATGGAGACACAGGAAAATCAGACCACTTAAGATTACATATAAGCTATTCAGATAGAAAAAAATACCATACAAATAAAACAGACTGAGCTTACCCATGCATTGACTGACCCCACTGTGCATCAGACATAAGCATCCCAAGTCACACATTTTTCCAGAGGCCAGGATATCCATGTGATCATTTGCAGAGGTGGTGAATAAGCTGTCCTGCATGATTACGACTGCTACTGCTAAGGAACTTAAGCAGAATTAAGCACACACACATTAAAAAATAATTATGGATACAGACAACAACCAGACTTTGCCTACCTATGCACTGCCCAGTCACTCTGTGGATCAGATGCAGGCAATCCATGTCAAATTTATGCAAAGAGCAGGGCACAGTTATAATCATTTGCACACGGTGGGGGTTACAGAAGTGCATGTCTTTCACAGGACAGTATGAAAGTGTGACAGCTGAAGTATAACAGAAAAGTATGCACACTTAAGGCCAATGTCTCCAGGTACTGAGCATGTGTCTAATGTTGGGAGGTCCACAGTGAAGAGTGTGTGTGTGTGTGTGTGTGTAATGTCATGGCCAGCATGGGTTTCTGTCTGTGTGTCTGCAGAGACACTGGATCAGCACATATGCCAGTATTACACTTTGCCATTCTAGATACTACACTCTGGCACCTCTGGCATATTGGACAGGTCTGAGCCATGCATGTAAGAGGATCAAGTTTGACATGAAAATGCTCAGTCATGAGAATTGCCTCTGCCAGGAGCTGCACTGGTTGCTCCATGGCCCTGGTTAGAACTTGGTGGGCTAACTGAATGTGAACAGTGGCTACTAGATGAACTGTTATGATGACCATGTCCAAGGCCATGACCACATGCATGACCTCACATGGGTGTAGACAAATCTACAACCAATGTAACAATTGAACTGTTACCACTGCGGGAGTGAGATCTGGTATGTCCATCACTGCAATGGCTAACA
>NC_056745.1:34341282-34512149 GCF_019279795.1 Protopterus annectens
TAGGAAAATAATTTTTGTGTTAGGCAACATAAGAGGAATACAGTATTCTTCCATAGCATGATGGAAGACCCTACCCATATCACAATTATAAAGTGTAGATAAACCCATATGGGCATGTTTGCTATGTATGGAAGGCCCTAGCCCATATCACAGTTATAAAGCATAGATAAACCCATCTGAGCATGTTTGATATGTATGTAAGGCCCTAGCCCATATCACAGTTATAAAGCATAGATAAACCCATCTGAGCATGTTTGCTATGTATGGAAGGCCCTAGCCCATATCACAGTTATAAAGCATAGATAAACCCATCTGGGCATGTTTGCTATGTATGGAAGACCCTAGCCCATATCACAGTTATAAAGCATAGATAAACCCATCTGAGCATGTTTGCTATGTATGGAAGGCCCTAGCCCATATCATAGTTATAAAGCATAGATAAACCCATCTGAGCATGTTTGCTATGTATGGAAGGCCCTAGCCCATATCACAGTTATAAAGCATAGATAAACCCATCTGAGCATGTTTGTTACGTATGGAAGGCCCTACCCCATATCACAGTTATAAAGCGCAGATAAACCCATCTGGGCATGTTTGCTATGTATGGAAGACCCTACCCCATATCACAGTTATAAAGCATAGATACAACCATCTGGGCATGTTTGCTATGTATGGAAGGCCCTACCCCATATCACAGTTATAAAGCATAGATAAACCCATCTGAGCATGTTTGCTATGTATGGAAGACCCTAGCCCATATCACAGTTATAAAGCATAGATAAACCCATCTGAGCATGTTTGCTATGTATGTAAGGCCCTAGCCCATATCACAGTTATAAAGAATAGATAAACCCATCTGGGCATGTTTGCTATGTATGGAAGACCCTAGCCCATATCACAGTTATAAAGCATAGATAAAAGCATCTGAGCATGTTTGCTATGTATGGAAGGCCCTAGCCCATATCACAGTTATAAAGCATAGATAAACCCATCTGAGCATGTTTGCTATGTATGGAAGGCAATAGCCCATATCACAGTTATAAAGCATAGATAAACCCATCTGAGCATGTTTGTTACGTATGGAAGGCCCTACCCCATAGCACAGTTATAAAGCGCAGATAAACCCATCTGGGCATGTTTGCTATGTATGGAAGACCCTACCCCATATCACAGTTATCAAGCATAGATACAACCATCTAGGCATGTTTGCTATGTATGGAAGGCCCTACCCCATATCACAGTTATAAAGCATAGATAAACCCATCTGAGCATGTTTGCTATGTATGGAAGACCCTAGCCCATATCACAGTTATAAAGCATAGATAAACCCATCTGAGCATGTTTGCTATGTATGTAAAGCCCTAGCCCATATCTCAGTTATAAAGCATAGATAAACCCATCTGAGCATGTTTGCTATGTATGGAAGGCCCTAGCCCATATCACACTTATAAAGTGTAGATAAACCCATCTGGGCATGTTTGCTATGTATGGAAGGCTCTAGCCCATATCACAGTTATAAAGCGTAGATAAACCCATCTGGGCATGTTTGGTATGTATGGAAGGCCCTACCCAATATCACAGTTATAAAGCATAGATAAACCCATCTGGGCATGTTTGCTATGTATGGAAGGTCCTAGCCCATATCCCAGTTATAAAGCATAGATACGCCCATCTGGGCATGTTTGCTATGTATGGAAGACCCTAGCCCATATCACAGTTATAAAGCATAGATAAACCCATCAGGGCATGTTTGCTATGTATGGAAGGCCCTAGCCCATATCACAATTGTAAAGGATAGATACACCCATCTGAGCATGTTTGCTATGTATGGAAGGCCCTAGCCCATATCACAGTTATAAAGCATAGATAAACCCATCTGAGCATGTTTGCTATGTATGGAAGGTCGTAGCCCATATCACAGTTATAAAGCATAGATAAACCCATCTGGGCATGTTTGCTATGTATGTAAGGCCCTAGCCCATATCACAGTTATAAAGCATAGATAAACCCATCTGAGCATGTTTGCGATGTATGGAAGGCCCTACCCCATATCACAGTTATAAAGCATAGATAAACCCATCTGGGCATGTTTTGTATGTATGGAAGGCCCTACCCCATATCACAGTTATAAAGCATAGATAAACCCATCTGGGCATGTTTGCTATGTATGGAAGGCCCTAGCCCATATCACAGTTATAAAGCATAGATACACCCATCTGGGCAAGTTTGCTATGTATGGAAGGCCCTAGCCCATATCACAGTTATAAAGCATACATAAACCCATCTGGGCATGTTTGCTAGGTATGGAAGGCCCTAGCCCATATCACAATTATAAAGCATAGATACACCCATCTGAGCATGTTTGCTATGTTAAGGAGCTCTCATTCCATTCTACTTTATAAATCACCCAAATTGCAGGATGAGCAAAGGAAGTAAACATTGTGTCGGTGTCTCCACGATGCCGTGTACATACCTGAGGAGCACAAAGCAGAAATTAAGACAATGGCAAAGTAATACCTTCCAAGTGTGCTTCATTAAGAGTGATAGTCAGTCAATGACATGTGAAAGATCCATGCTCAACAAATTCGTACTATGACATGGTGTGTCACACATGTAACTTAAAACTACATTTAAGTTACACATATTGGAAAATATGACTGAACTTTATCACACATATTGCCCATGTCTTCTAAAATGTATATGAGGTGACTGTGCAAACAGGTCAGACACAGGCAAAAATTCCTTATAATATAATTGATATACTCATAAGCATATGGCCACAGTAGAAAACAGTGGGATGGAGTTCAGCCATGCTGTGAGATATTTGATGAACAAAGCTAGCACAATGAATAGTTTACAGAAATATTAGGAGTGTGCCATACAAAACTTGGTTGTACCCTCACCTCCATTTTCACCCTAACATCTGTCCTAGCCCCCCAGTATCACAATTTAAAGTGCTCCACAAAATAAAAGGGTGAAAAAAACCCTGGCCACACACTGCATTACATCATAATTTCCCATTGCAAAAGTACAATGAATTTCAACTGCAATTGACTCAGCATTCAGTATGTGTTTATGTGGTGCAACAAGTTAATGATATGAATGTGCTCCATTTTATTGCCATTGGTGCTGTGTTTAAAACCTGTGAAGGTGTTATTTTCCTCAAATTTTGAAAATGTGTACTCATTTTAAATAACTTGACAAATATCTGCAATATAATTTTGTCATCTTCATATGCTGCACCATGATTAGCACTGCGTATTGTAGCCAGTCATCAGTGTCAGTAGCTTAGCTAGGGTGACAGAGGCAACAACCCCAGGTTCAAAGTGTTGTGGGGACTTGAAGAGCTGGTATTGCACTTGTGGGCAAACCGAGTACTGTAGCACTCTGAGTGTAGTATGAACTGTAGCAACTTCTTGCTACATTGTAGCAAACAGTTTGCTACAGTTTGAAGGCAAAAAAAAATATTTTGTTTTAACTAAAACATGAGCGTTGTAGCACTCCAGACAGGCAGGATATAATCTGTAGCAACTGTTTGCCACATTTGTAGTAAGCAGTTTCCTACAGTTCATTTTTTTCCAACTAAAACATGAGCACTAAACCTCTCTGTGCATGCAGGTATAAACTGTAGCAACTCCTTGCTATTTGCTACAGCTTAAAAGAAGAGATACTTTTTTTTTTTTTTTGATAAAAAAATATTATGGATGAATAGATGGATGGAGGGATGTTAAAAGAGAGTTGGGGCAGGGCACAGAAACAGGACCTGAATGATCTGACACGTAGGTGGTGTGTCAGTAGAAGGAACATCATTTTTTTTTTTTTTTCTGGGGGGGGGGGGGTATGCAGACATAACTGTAATAAGACAATCACTTATGGCTTATTACAGTGAAGTGCTTTTATTTCCTCTTCACCTGAAGAGCTGAGTGGGTTGGAGACTGGTTTATAGCACCAGCCCAGGACAATAATTGAACCAGCTGTGCTTCTGATCAGTGCCCCTTATGGAAAGATAGTTCTCGTCCTATTTCAAAAACTGAAAAAATAATTACACACATGTAAACAGTCTTTGTGTGTGCAAATGAAAATAGTAGTGGTGCTCAGCACACAGCCTTCGTCACATATGCAATGTCAGAAACGTAGCTGGTTATTTATTCATTGGCATTTGTTCACCACGATAGTCCATTGGACCATAAAGAACCCATTTTCAGTGGAGGTCTGGGGAGAAAAGCTACAAAAACATAAAACAGTTAACAGAATACCAATTTGAAAATTTACACAAAAATATACAACAGTCTTTTAAAAAATTTAACAATATAAGATTCACAGGAAAATGAATAGCACAGCCAAAACATTTGGCATTGCATTCTTAAGATAACAGAAAAGTTACAAAACAGGAAAAGGGTGTACTATGCAAGAGTTTACATCATAAGTGGGCTAAGATAGCTCTGGATGCTTGATTAATAAGAAATTAGAAATATGAGTATATACAAGAGGAAGATCAGCTCCTTTGCAAGTTGCTGTATGGCACAATGTGTTAATGATGCGTGCACTCCATTACAGTACAATAGGTGGAGGTTTGACTCCCTACAAGACACACAATATATTTTATGGCAGTATATGTGTGATCATTTCATAATGCTCCTAATGGACCCCACTGCTAAACAAATGCTGTAGATTATAGTATAAAGTGTGTGCTTATATCTTTAAGAAGCATGCGAGGCTGTACATGCACGTATATAACTCGCACACTTGCAAACCCCTAGTGCCATTTTGAAGGAGTAACCAGGGAGTGAGCATGCATGATCACAGTCATTAATTGTATATTAGTTACTTAAGTTACTGTCAATAGTCAACAATAGTAATGTGTTTGTATGAAATAAAGCTGCTTGAACAGAACTCACAAAGACTTGCTTATTCGTGTCCTAACATGAAAGCAACATAGTGTCAGAACCGGGATCTAAGAGAGAAGAATATTCGAAGACATGAGATGCAAAGATAACAGTGAAGGTAAAACTGAGAGAAAAGACCACAAACATAGCCAGAAATAATCAAAGGGAATGAGAAATAACGCAAACTATATAATCAGTGCAAAAGACAACAAAGGGGCATTAAAAGGGTACAAACCGCATTATCAGACAAGTAGAAAGTATGAAAGGTTTGTTAACAAAAGAAAATGTTTAAGATAAAAGTATTTGATGACATTATTAACTGTAAGACAAAACGAGTATGTTTAAAGCAAAAAAGGAGTGTGTTTAATCAAACAAGGAGTGTGTTTAAGGCAAAGTTAGGCATGTTTAGTGTAAGACGAGCACCAAAAAAGTGTACTGAGCATGAAAAAGGGCTTAAACGAGCAAAACGATTACAATAAGAAAAGAAAAGGGCACATTAAGCAAAAAAATAAAGCAAGGCAACTGTATGTGTTTTGACATAGCACTGTATATGGGCATAATTGCAACTTCGTATTGTATCAAGGTCATAACTAAAGTTATTTGGAGTATCTCAGAGTGTGTAAAAGTGCTTACAGTGTGTGCTTATTACTGTACATGTATTTTGAAGAGTTTATTGTGTGTAAAGTGCAACTATTTCCTGCAATCCAGTCCAAGTATAGCTATTTCGAGAAAAAGTTTCTTGTGCTGGGTGTGCCTATTCACAAAGTACCACCATTACAGAGTGCTTCTTGTACTGTAGAAAGTCACTGCCATTTTGGGGACATTTCAGTGTGCTGTATGCAGTTATTCGCAAAGTACAATTACTTTGAATGTTATTGAGTTTAAGGCAATAGATGTTCGATTTATGTGCAATTGCTTGACATGTTTCTTACACTGATAAGATGTGTTTCCTTGCAAAAGGCGACATTACAAGTGTATTACAGTGCTCATGAGTTATTCAGTTGCATCGTAAAGTTCTCAAATGTTCTTAAAGTGATGACTTTAGTAAGTGATGATGAATGACTTTAGCATTTCTGCCTTTCCCAATAATATTCCGAAAGTATTGAAAAGTCCGAGAAGTTTATTTCACAGAGTCCAGTTATTCAAATGTGCTACAAGTTCATTCATTCACATAATTCTGATAAGCCCAATGAAAAATATAAGTACAGAGCACGATGGCATTAGACAAGTTCTGTTTGTGCCAGAAACGTATGCATATGTACATGTGTATATGTTCATGCTTATTCACAAAACCCTTTGCTGGTATATGTTAATATGGCAGACAGATTTCAAAACCCCCTACCACTTGTACTTGATCAGAATATTGCAGAGAACAGGAGAATATTTGAGTAAGAGTACAATATTTTCATACAAGCAGCTTATGCAGATAGAGATGCATACACAAGGGCATTCATTTTGCTAAACCTAGCTGGATCAGCGGCCATAGAAGGGGAGCGTTCATTTGTGTATGCACCAGCAGTGTATGAAGGAGAAGGTGTGGAGCACCACATTGTTGTACAAGCTGAATCAAGGGAAGACCCTGAGTGTTTGAAATGCAAGTTTAGGGAAATGTGCAACCCCCAGATAAATTAGAGAGGCATTTGTTCTCCTGTTCGATTCTCGGCTGGGAGTGCCTTCTGTGTGGAGTTTGCATGTCCTCCCCATGGTTGAGTGGCCTCCAAAAGACATGCATGAATGGGCGTGCCTTCGCTGAAGGTTGGGTGTCAGGCTGGCAACTCCGCACCATAAAAATCTACTGCCAATCAGTAGCGGACCAGAGTTCCACTGTGGCGACCCCTAACCGGGAAAAGCCGAAAAGACAAACAAGAGAGGCATTTGTTTTACACATGAGATCAGAAACCAGGGGAGACATTTGCAGTTTATATAACTGATTTGAGAAACAGAGCTAAAACATGCCAGTTTGGTGATCTAAAAGATGAGCTTATAAAGGACAGGCTTGCATGTGGAATTAACAGTGCTGCTGTGAGAAATGTTTTAATTAGTGATAGTGATTTAATGTTGAGCAAAGCCATAGAGATTTGTCAAATCCATGAGGTGACAGAAAAACATACAAGTATGCTTGCGGGTGACAAGAGCATAATTTCAGTTGGCTCCAGAGCACATGTAAATAGTATGCAACATGTGGCAAACAAGAACAGGCTTAAACATGTAGCATCTACAGGATTTCCAAAGAAGCCACAAGATTTTCTAGAAAGGTGCACGCTACATTGCCAGCTCAGTGCAACACAAACATAAAACAGCAAAACTCAAATCTAGTTTTATTGTTAACTGTTGCAACTGTGGTGGGAATCATGAGTCTAAAAGAGGGAAGTGCTTAGCATTTGGTCAGCAATGTCACAAGTGCAAAAAATGGAATCACTTCCAAATGTTTTGCAAATCAAGCAAGCCTCACACAGCTGTGAAGAAAGGTCACACAAAAAAAGCAAGTTGATCAAGTAGAGCCAAACCAGTCAGCTTTCTATGTAGATGGTGCATCAGCAGCTGGTGAAAAAGTTGATGCAATGAACTTATTAACAAGGAGTGAAGTGTTTTGTACTGTCCGGATTAATGGAAATTCCACAGAGCTCAAAATAGACACTGGATCAAAGTGTAATGTTATATCAGCAGATGAATCTGCAAGAGTGAGAAGTAATGAACAACTCAATGTAGCCAGTAGTGAAAGACTTGTTGCTTATGGAGGTGATGAAATTCAAACCGAAGGTTCAGTGATACTTTTATGTTATTTGGCCAAGAACTGTTACAAGTTGTTCTACGTAGTCTGAAGACCAGTATAATCTTTATTGGGTCTCAAAGATAGTTTGAGAATGAATCTGCTTTCTTTTGCTAAAGAAGTTCATCATGTAAGTGCATTTCCAAGTTCAAATTTTTCAGAAGCCATTTTCTCAGAATATGCTGATGTTTTCGATGACAAGTTAGGCAAACTTCCAGTTTTAACCAACATGTTATTCTTCGGTACATATAAACTAGGTTTCTTAAAACAACTAGCTTGGGGCTCTTGCATGTCATGAAACAAAGTTTTAAGAGAGAGATTGCGTGCAAACATTTTAACATCTAAAATAATGTCTGTTATATGCATATCAGCTGTGGGTACAAACATTAAACCTTTGTTTAAAACACTTAACTCAGATTCAGTCAAACAGTGGGTAGATAAATTAATAACTAATGCTTTCTCTGTTGAAATGCTTTCTTTATTGTTAATGGGCTGGTCGATGTTGCTGCCAACTTCCGTTTGTATCTGGTTGTACTCCTGCCTCTCTGCTGTTGGTTGTATTGTCCCTTCCTTACTTTGCTCGTGGATCTTTCCCTTACTGGAAGGGGAAAGTTGAGATCCATACCTTGTAACCCCTGTAAAAAATGAACATTCAAAGCATTACCTTTCTCTTGGTTGGCAATCAAAGGTGGAAACTCAGAGTCAGCAGACCTGTGCACATCCGCTATCATTGTCATAGTTTTCCTAATGGTGCCCTGTTCTGATCCAGTTTTTGATAACAAGGGAACCGCTTCACAAAACTCAGTCTCTACCAAACATTGATCTGTACGTGAAGTAACATTATCTGTGGCCAAAACTGCCACCGACTGCTTTCCCAAGCCAGTAACTTCATTATTTCGCCAGGTGTTGCACAACTCTTGATCTTGTTCCAAAATCGTCGACCGCTGTTGTAATACTCCTGTCGATCGACCACTCTGTTGAGGTTGTTGTGAAGTATACGATTGGTCAGCCGGATCACGTGACCACGTAAAAATACTTCCTGTAGAAAAATCTTGGCGGTCGCGTTTAACTTTATTCATCTTTATTTGTATCAGTTTTCTGCCATACATAAGTACATTGTCAATGGTATCAGTTAAGGGTTTCTCTAACACAGTAAAACCGCCAGTTTTACTGTGTTAGAGAAACCCTTAACTGATACCATTGACAATGTACTTATGTATGGCAGAAAACTGATACAAATAAAGATGAATAAAGTTAAACGCGACCGCCAAGATTTTTCTACAGGAAGTATTTTTTACGTGGTCACGTGATCCAGCTGACCAATCATATACTTCACAACAACCTCAACAGAGTGGTCGATCGACAGGAGTATTACAACAGCGGTCGACGATTTTGGAACAAGATCAAGAGTTGTGCAACACCAGGCGAAATAATGCAGTTACTGGCTTGGGAAAGCAGTCGGTGGCAGTTTTGGCCACAGATAATGTTACTTCACGTACAGATCAATGTTTGGTAGAGACTGAGTTTTGTGAAGCGGTTCCCTTGTTATCAAAAACTGGATCAGAACAGTGCGCCAATAGGAAGACTATTACAACGATAGCGGATGTGCACAGGTCCGCTGACTCTGAGTTTCCACCTTTGATTACCAACCAAGAGAAAGGTAATGCTTTGAATGTTCATTTTTTACAGGGGTTACAAGGTATGGGTCTCAACTTTCCCCTTCCAGTAAGGGAAAGATCTACAAGCAAAGTAAGGAAGGGACAATACAACCAACAGCAGAGAGGCAGGAGTACAACCAGATACAAACGGAAGTTGGCAGCAACATCGACCAGCCCATTAACAATAAAGAAAGCATTTCAACAGAGAAAGCATTAGTTATTAATTTATCTACCCACTGTTTGACTGAATCTGAGTTAAGTGTTTTAAACAAAGGTTTAATGTTTGTACCCACAGCTGATATGCATATAACAGACATTATTTTAGATGTTAAAATGTTTGCATGCAATCTCTCTCTTAAAACTTTGTTTCATGACATGCAAGAGCCCCAAGCTAGTTGTTTTAAGAAACCTAGTTTATATGTACCGAAGAATAACATGTTGGTTAATGCATTTGAAAAACTTCCAGTTTTGTTTTCCATGAAGTTAGACCCAGAGGTCACCCCAGTAGTCAGACCAGCAAGAAGAGTTCCAATAACGATGCAAGATAAAGTTAAAGCTCAGTTGGATACAATGGTGCAGCAAGGTGTGATTTGTCCAGTCACAGAACCAACTGGATAGGTGTTGTCCATGGTAGCCGTTCACAAAAAAGGCTCAGATGAAATCAGAATATGCATTGACCCAAGAAATTTGAACAAAGCATTAACGAGACCATATCATCCAATGCGTACAGTTGAGGACACTGCAGCTCTAATACTGAATGCCAGTGTATTTTCTGTTTTGGATGCATAAAGTTCATTTTGGCAAGTGTTGCTTGATCGCAAATCATCATTTCTAACTACTTTTGGTACTCCGTTTGGCAGATACAGATTCCTAAGGATGCCATTTGGAATAAATTCTGCAAGTGAAGTTTTTCAGCATGCGATGGAGCAAATTTTTTCAGGTTATCCTTGTGCCATAATAGTAGATGATCTGTTTGCGGCAATGGTGAAGCAGAGCATGACAGACACTTTAAGCATGTTCTAGACAGAGCATGTGAAGTGAATTTAAAGGTCAATCATCTGAAGTGCAAATTCAGACTTCCAGAAGTTACCTTCATAGGACATTTCTTTACAAGTACAGGCTTGAGACCAGACTCGACCAAGCAAGCAGCTATTCTAGAAATGTCAGCACCAGACAATGTGCAAAGTTTACAGCATTTTTTGGGCATGGTAAATTATTTAGGCAAATTATACCAGACTTCAGTGAGTTGACAGCATTTTTAAGAGAGCTAACATGCAAAAATGTTGCATGGTCATAGCTGTAACATCATCAGAAGGCATTTGGACAGCTTAAGCCGAAAACTGCCACCCCCACCTACATTATGATGCTATGATCTGAACAAACCAATTATTCTTTCCTGTGATGATTCAAAATTTGACCTAGGTGCAGTTATATTTCAAGAGGGCAGACCAGTAGCCTATGCATGTAAAACACTAACCCAGCCTGAGATGCAGTATGCTCAGATTGAGAAATACTTTTTGGCTATTGTATTTGCATGCTCCAAGTTTTATGATTATATTTATGGCCAAGCTATTTAGATTGAAACTGATCATCAACCTTTAGTCACTATTCTAAAGAAGCCTATGCATTCCACTCACGTGAGATTACAAAGAATGATGCTCAATTTGCAGAAGTACAATTTCAAACTGGTCTACACTAAAACCAAATTGCTTTACCTGGCTGATACCTTATCCAGATCACCCAGAAGTACATCTGAACAGCTTGATGCAGAGAATTTTGACCTTGTGTGCAAATTTTTTACACGACTAGACTTGATGAGTTAAGAGATCGCCCTCAGACTGATCCAGTTTTAGAGAAGCTCAATCAGTACATCAGTGTCGAATGGCCGTCAAAGCAATCTAGTGTATCACCTGAAGTGCAAACCTGTTTTCCTTGTAGAGATGAATTGTTGATGGAAGATGGCATTATTTTTAAAGGTCCTAAAATTGTTGTTCCCACTTCCTTACAACAAGAATATATCCAGATTTTGCATTGTGGTCACCCGGGATCTACATCCACTAAGAGAAGAGCAAGAGAATTAGTATTTTGGCCTTCATTTTCAAAAGGCATTGATAGAATTATTTCTTTTTGTTCAGTATGCAAAAGTACTAGACTGCATTTCCAAAGAGAACTGCTTCAGCTAAGTCCAGTTCCTGAACTACCTTGGTCTACTGTAACAACTGATATCTTTGAGTGGAACATTTAACACTACTTAGTTTTGGTAGACGCATATTCAAATTGGTTTGAAATTGATCTACTACCAAACTTAATCTCAACTACTGTTATTACTAAGTTGAAACATTACTTCTCAGTTCATGGTAATCCACACAAACTTTTTTCTGACAGTGGTCCTCAATTCACTAGCCAGTTGTTTCAGAAATTTGCAAAAGAATGGCACTTTGTACATGTCACTAGTCATCCTGAATATCCCCAATCCAATGGTCAGGCTGAAGGAGCAGTACAGAGTGCAAAGCGATTACTTGAAAGGTCAAAGCGTGATAATACTGATGTATTCTTAAATTTTAATCTCAGAAACATACCCCTTGATTATGTTCTCAGCTCACCTGCTCAAAGACTACTTTTCAGGCAAACTAGAACTATGCTACCTATTTCTTCAAGTTTGTTGCAGCCTAAACCTAAGAACAATAAAACCATCAAGGCTCAATTGTCTAAGAAGCATAATATCCAGAAATCTAGTTATGACAGATTGAGCAGATTACTTCATCCATTGAGGTAAGGAGAGATGGTATGAATCCAGACAACAAAAGGTTTTGATCGAATAGAACAGATTGCAGGCATCTGTGCTGAGCCGAGATCTTACTTGGGGTTTGTCATCATGAACTTGACCATGGCATCTGTGTGCATCACTTAACATTCAGGATATAAATACAATTATTTCAAGGAGAAACGTTTCCATGTAAAAGCCTTTGTGCCTCAGCTTATTAATGCAGTGAAGAAACACCATATACTGCAAGACACACATGCTTGTAATACAAGTCAGTGTGTTCATTTCATTGTTATCATGCCAATGTACAGATTTAGTACATTATATTGTATATCTTGGTACACATCCCCTCCCGCGGCTGCACTGCCATACCTAATTAACATGATTTATTTTGCCTATCACTGGAAAATGCATGTTTTCCTCTTCCATCATGTGCATTAACTATTGTCATGTTGTTGATGGGCTCCACTCAGAAATGGTTAATGCTTGTAGTTAAAGCACAATCACTTCACAGACATGACAAAAATATTACTACATGATATACATTATGCCATCTGCACATTATTATAGTATATGCTGTATTATTTCTGTTCCAAATAATGACATACAATATGTAACATATGTTATTTCCTAGTCATTCACATGTTTGTAGTCCTCACTTCACACTCATGGACTGACAGTCCTTCTGTGGTGTAACTAGGTCATACATAAAGTTCAGTAGCTGATGTGTTTGTTTTTATTTTTTGCAGGGGTTCAATTCCATTGTGTTGTATGTGAGCCATTACAAAACTATTTTCTTTTTAATCTCAAAGCAATGCAGTCTGCAATACTGTTTCAAAATGTACACAGGACAATGCACATTAACACCAATGTTATTTTTGAGGATACATAGTTGTATGTAAGACTGCTAACCTTATGAATGCTATAACCCGACCCTGTACATATGCTCAGAATTGGAGAAATACCAATTGAAGTATAAATGGGACATCACTATGAACCAAAGTGAGCTGGAGTCACTAGTTTACATACACACTTAGCATATATACACAGCGCACATGGGCAAGTACTGCTGTCATGTTTCACACCTGAAATGGGCTATGGAGAAATATGAAATGCAGTAAATGTTGCCCAGTTCTTTGTCATCCCATGTGCAAATATGGCTTTCCATGGTGGCCATTATGACACAGAGGCTGGCGTATGCAGGATCTGATTTGGGTGCCAGTTCACTGGCATTTTTCTAAGCTCTTTGAAGAGAAGACATAGCAAACAAAGGTTAGGGTAGTACTCCAGTTACAGCATAAAGGTGGTGTGAGGAGGAGACACAGATTTTTAAACACCTCTTTATAAACAATTTCAGCTGGAAGCTATTGCAGGAAGGCTATACTGGGTCTCACTACAAGGCTGAGGCTTGGAAGAGTTTGGCCAAGGTGGTCACCCATGCATGGGTGAACAGTGTCATCACCACTATAGTGGCATGAAATGCTGAAAAGCTGAACTATATCCTCCCATAACTATGCAATCCAAAACCACAACATGGCAACACACAGAACTTCATTAGTCTCTTTCCTTTCATGTAGCCCCTGCAGAGATGGAAGGAAACTGGGAGATGCATGGATAGATCCAGAGATTCATAGACTGTTACTAGGCTATCAACCCAGGTGGGGTCTTTCTAAGCCTAGAAAAGTTTTACCAAAAGAGTAATGACATCCTGTATCCAAACAATATATTGAGGGGCAGGCATTTATAAGCTACATCTCTCTGTAAGGGACATGGGTGCCAGGCCCAGAGTAAATTTCCTATTTCCCACCCACTGGTCTACTTTGCCCTTAAAGTGGGTAACAGACAAACTCAGCTTTACATGGATAGAAAGCATGTTCCATAGAAGGGCAATCTCTGGGATACATATTTGTCTCTCCAGCATGTTTTGTTTAAGTCACAGACAATTCAGGTCCTTAGACCTTGTATTTCTGGCTCTGTTGGACTGAAGAATATGCAGGAGATTAATAGGTGTGGGGATTCTGCATGCCTTGTAAGCCAGGCAACACCTCAGAGTGGCAGAGGGTATGTATGGATTTGGGTATTACTGATCACCATGTGATAATACTACTAATTTACCAATAGGTAATAAAGGATTTGGAAATCAGTGTACAACTGGTTATCAGAAAATGAATTGGGTGTGCATATTTTAAAATTTGCATACCCTTCCAACCTGTAATTTTAGCTCATGTAGCTATGAAGTAGTTAATTGTCAGCTAAGATCTGATGATTATGGGTTCAGTTCCACCCAGCAATAACTTTGTGTGAAATGCATTTTACATAGCATTTATTGAATAGCTGTATTCATAACTTACCCTACTGTCATCAGACCAAACAGACTGTAAATTAAATTATAACAATAAACAAAATGTAAAATAGTTACAGTTCCTGTAGAACTGTAAACATTAGAGCCAGTAGCATTATTGCATTTGTATAATAGTAATTAATGGTTTTGCACATTTATATCTAAATGCAAATAATCCTAACAATGCATCTGGAATGTGTAATGACTGTGAACTTAACATTTAAGACATATTCATAGTACTTTTGCTGTCATGTCTGTCCTCCACCTTCTTTCTTGCTATCCTTTCTAATATAATTTGTTTTTATTTTTATCTTGTATTTAATTGTAACATGCATAAAAGGTCCCATCATGATCATGAGGACAGAGAAAAATAGACCAGCCACAGCTGCTCAAACTGCTGCCCCTCCAAAGCTGTCACTAGTAGCACCCCCACTGACAGCAGAGGTACTCAGCACCTCTTGGTCACAACCTGCTAGCGTTGTCTCCACACCTCTTGCACTACCTGTACCACCTGTGTTAGGTAGCTCTGCCCTGGGGCTGCTGCAGTGGTACCCTCCAGAAGTGATGTCAGTGGAGAGTATGACTGTATAACCCAACAGGAGCTGGCAGGACTGGTGGAAGATATAATGGACAGGAGCCGCAATACCCAAATTGGATGCATGGCGAAAGTCCTACAGCACATTGCCAGATCACTGCTCCATTCAGCAGTGTCTCAGGTTTCTGAGCAGATGACAGTGATGACAGTTCTAAGGGTGAGGACTACATTCCGACTGAGTTCCTGCCAGAAGGGGATGCACCTATGAATATCCATTCCTATCCTTCATCATGGTGTTCCCCTCTCTTGTATCCATCACCATCCTTATCTGTCACGTATGTCCTGTATGTCTGCCCCTGCTACCTCACCTACCCCACATACATACCCCTGACATCCACAACTTCCTTCCCCTACATTCCTTAAAGAGCACCTGTCCCTCAATTAAAAAAAAAACCTGTCCCATACATAATTCCCTGCTTCACCTATTTGTGTGTATTACACCGGACACTCCTTTGCTGTGCTTTCACATTAGGAGGATTGGGATTATTCATCTATTGGCAGTAGGAATTTACCTGGTCTGTCTCAGCTGGGAACTCACAAAAGGACTGTGAGTATTTTTTGCAACTCTCTGCACTTGATTTGCACTGTTCTGATACCTAAATAGCATAGACTAGATTCAGACCTGCTGAATCTAGCCTGTTATTGATACACTTGAGCACTAAACCAGCCATCTTACATTAAGAAGGGCTCCCCTGCATCTTTGTGGCAGAAGACTGTGGATCCAGCCTTGTCTGAGCTTGGGATCACTGGAGAAAGCTTCATTGTGTGCTTTCCTTTTGGTAGATTAGCCTAAAAGTGTTTTAATTTTGCCAGTGTTTAAGCTTCGCATTTGTGCGTTGCAGTGCACCATTCAACAAGGGTTAGCTGCACCCTTTATAGATGCAAATGTCTTGAAAGCCACTTTTTCCCTAGACATCCCAGTGGAAGCCTCCTAAGCTTCCTTACTGCACTAAGGGCAACTCAGTTGCTCACTGAGCAGCGTTGCCACACTAATCATCCATAGCCTTCAACAGAACAAGCACTTTTGTTATTAGTCCTAGCGCAAAAACTGGTCAAACTAGCCCACTCCTTTCCCTAATAGTACAGATGGTAAAAAACTACTATAATGGAGGGGCAGTTTCTCATCATTTCACTGGCCAGCCTGATTGACATGGACATCCTGAGGCAATGTAGTAATTGGCTCATGTATACTGACAACAACTTACTCTTAAAGCAAACAAATAACCAATGTGAGAGATGTAATTACACTATGAAATTGGAATCAATTATCTCATGTAACAACAAACCGGACATCAAAAAGGTTGTCAGCACACACACTTCATCTCTCACAAAAAACAAGATCATGACACATAAACCCACATATGTGGAGGTACTTACTGGAAGCCTACCAAAAGGTCAGAGACCTCCTAAATGTAAACCACTTGCACACACTGCTATGCAAATAGAAACCACTACACATAATAACACATACACCAGTGTCTCAGCAAATATGCCCCTAAGGCAAAATACCTCAAAACCTAATGTCTTGTTCATAGGCGACTCCATAGTGAGACATACAGATGTCTCCCTCATCAGGCTGGACAAGAAGAAGGTCATGGTCAGCTGCCTGCCAAGTGCCATGATCCATCAAATCGCACATGCACGCAAGTCACCGAACAACAAGTACTGTTATGACTCTGTCATAGTCAATGTTGAGGTGAATGTACCTCTCTGGACTATATGAAGAGAGACATGACTGAATTTTCCAATTGTGTGTCTCAGGCAGGTATGACCATAGCCCTAAGCAGCATTCTACCTTCACCCAGGATGATGCCACAATATAAACAAAAAATGATCAACTTCAACAATTTGCTTAGTTTATGGTGTCAGTCCAGGGAGATCCAGTATCTGTCAGTTTGGGAAGTCATGGTCAACAGGCCACACTGATTTGCCAGAGATCATCTGCACCTGTCTCGCCTAGACTTTCAGATACTGACAAAGGTGCTTGCCTCCCCCATAGTGCCAGCGTCTAAGAACAAGAGGGAGCTGACTCAGCAGGGGAAGAATTCCCTCCACAGTTTGAACAAGCAAATCAGAAATACTGTAAAGTCCTTTAAAGCTAATTATGAAGCAAAAATAGCATCCCTAGCCAAGGATAATCAAAAGACATTCTTTAACTATGTCTGAAATCTAAAAGGGAATGCCCAGCTATGTCCTGAACTGGTAGTAGATGGTACCACTCATACTGTACTGAAGGGAATTGTCAACCTGCTAGGTGACAGACTTTGAGCAAATTTCCCTCCTCCACCATCCCCACCAACCATACTCCAAAGCATACTTGACACCAGTCCTCTGACTAGTGTCTCTAGAGATCAGATCACATCTATAGCCGCCAAGGCCATAAACACAGCCTCACTGGGAGCAGAAAACATCCCAGGTTGCTTATTAAGCAATATAAAACAGGACATAGTGGACCCACTTGCTTTTCTTTTTAACCATAGCCTGAGAACTGGATTTGTTTCAGCAGAGTAGAGCAACAGTAATCCCTTGCACAAAGGGGGGCCATCAACTGAGCATGGGAACTATAGACCCATAAGTCTAACCAGCCTCTTCTGCAAGACCATGGAAAGAATTATCATGGATCTTATCAACAAAGACATAGGCAACTGTCAAACTCAAGACCAAACTCAGTTTGGTTTCATTAAGGGCAGATTATGCTTATTAAACCTAGTAGACTTCTTTGAGAAAGTCACCAAAACCCTGGATGAAGGTAAGACAGTGCATATTACCTATCTTGACCTAGTCAAGGCTTTTGACACAATCTTCCACTCAGGTATCATTGAGAAACTCTCCTAGCTAGGGATTAACCCTTACATCACTAGATGGGTAGCCAACTGGCTCACCGACAGAACACATAATTTCAGAGTTGGTGACTCCACCTCTATCAGTAGACCCATCACCAGTGGCATACCACAAAGATCTATGCAGGGCATTTTACTGTCTGGAATCTGTTTCTTGGAAGTCCAGGTGAAAGTAAACGGCCGTTGGCTTACCAAGTTCACTGATGACTGCAAATTGGGTGCAATTATTGAGTTCCCCAATGATGTTAACATATTACAGGAGGGGCTACTACAAGATAAATGACTAGTGCCAAAACCACAGTCTAAAACTAAATGCAAAAAAGTGCATTATTATCCTCTTTGGCAAAGCAGAATTCCCTGCTAATTACGCATCCAGGTCTAAGGATGTTAAAACTCCACTGTACTTGACCTTCATCAAACCATTAATACAGTACAATGCTCCCTTCTGCATGTACCTCACCAGACACCTGCAGCAGCTGGAGAGACCGCAGAGGTTTCTCATGCAGAAAATAAAGGGCCTCCAACCCATGACTTATGTGGATAGACTGAAAGCCCTGTCACTGTAATCTGTATTGTATAAGTTGCTGAGAGGTGGCTTGTGCCTGGCCTATATGGCAGTCTTTGAACCTGCTATGATGGAAACGCTGCACATCTACAAGTCAAATGGCACAAGAAGCACACACTTTAGGGATCTTAACCTGGCCTGTGACATTAACAGAACATGCTGGACAGACAGATATATTTCCCAGAGATTGCCACTACTTTGAAATAAACTTTCAATTCACGTAAAGCAGAGCCTCTCACTAGAGACAAATGGATGAGAGACTGCAAATTCACCCTGGAGGTGACACCCATGACCCTCATGGACAGGCGTAGCTGATGCTGATCATAGACTCGTTCTGCGAATTACGTCCATCTAACCAAGGAAAATTGAAGTAACTTGGGATTAACATGTCTAAGCTTGTAAGGGCTCTAGGGTCAGTAGCTTAGTAACCTCCTACAAATCAATGGACCTATTTGGTTAAATTGATCACACAACATTAAGTTGCTCTCACACATCTTTTATGATGTAAGTCTCCCACATTTTCATTTAGTCTTCTGAAGACATACATCATGAGCTTCCAAAGAAGTGGATAGATATGGTCCTATCTTACCACCATCCTTTTCACTCCTGAATTACTCACCTAATGTCCTACTGTCTGCTTTCTTCCCATTTTCATCTCTGTCTTATCATTCATTTCACACATGTAATCTGGTCAAACAACTGATGCACACACCACACATGACTATAACTGGCTTATGGACAGAAGTCTATTTCTGCACTCAGAATGTGTGTGGCGCTTGGCATTGATCAGTAAAGCCTACTGCTAGTTGTATGACAAAAACTCAGAAAATAATTATACATGAGCTAAGACTTTGCCATCAGTTGTGCAACTTAGCTTGCCAGTATTAAATTTCAGTAAATGATCCTGACAGAATGACAATAATGCCACTGGCCTTTTTTAGTTGCATATGCATTATTGGCTCATAGTATACATGATATGGTGAGTCCATTCCCTGCACATGATGCAGTGCTGTAGGTCACTAAGGCTGGTACTTTCTCACATTTTCTTTCTCAGTCTGAAACAGTTTGCTGTTACACAGGAAGGCTTATAACCATATTTGCAGACAGATATCAGTGATTGTAATATTGACATATCTTGCATACATACCTTGATATTCTTGTGCAAGCTGTATACACTTAAGAGTGACTTGTCACTGAGGAACACACACACACAAGACTTTCTGGAAACAAAGAATACTGCAGTGATATGGAGGATATCATTCAGGAATGCATGGGTTGCTCTCCACTGTCACAGATGTCCCTATCACCCACCCTATGTCATCATCTTTGTGATTTCCATTCTGAACATTTCTTTCACTTGTGACTTAACAGGCACATAACAGCCCTAGTTCCTCTGTGACTTCACCTGATACAGAACTGTTGTGGAGCACATCAGGTTTTACACAATATCTCCTATTCCAGTAATAGGATCATAAGATCATAGGAAGTTACTAGGCCAATGGCCCAAAGGCGCTTACAAGCCTAGCCACATTTTATCCTTGTTACCACAATCAGCACTTATTGCCCCTGTCCAAGAGGGACACAGGGGGAACCCCCGGGGTGAATTTACAGTTAACAACAAACAAAAGACAAACTGCAAAAACCCAAAAGAGTGACAGACCAAAACAACTCCAACAAAAACTTTAATGAAAGATAAACGCTTTCATCTTAAATCGTAAACCTTCCTCAGACTGCATTTGAAGAGGGCCAATGAGGTGTTCCATTTGACGTGAAATGGGAGTCTAGTCCAAAGGTGTGGTAACCTCCGGGAGACAAATCTGTCCATTCAGCAGGTTTTATTAATGTCACATACCAGGTTAAGGTGTTTAGAATGAGTAACCCGTGTCCCATTTGACTTGCGGATGTGCAGCATTTCCAATAAAGCAGGGTGAGAGATCACCTTATATGCAAGGCAGAGATCACCTCTGAGTAGTTGGTATGAAACAGAATAAAGTGACAGTGATTTCATCTGATCCACATAAGATAGCTGTTGAAGACCGTGAATTTTCCTTGTGAGGAACCTTTGTGGTCTCTCCAACTGCTGCAGGTGCTTTGAAAGGTACATATCAAAAGGGGCATCATACTCAATTATTGGCCTAATGAGTGAAGAGTACAGGGAGGTGATAACTTTTCTTTTTCTCAAGGCAATGCCCTTACTTATGAGATGAGCCATATAGAATGCCCTGTAGAGACATGGTGATCAAAGGCTGTCAACCTGAGTGCCCAGATCTCTGACCACTGAGTGCATTCATAGGGTATTGCCATTGATGTTATCATTTGCAGGAACACTGCTCTTACCAAAAAGGATGATAGTACATTTTTTGCACTGAGTTTGAGGCCATGACTTTGGCACCAGTCATTTGTTTGCTTAAGACCTTCTTGAAGGATGTTGACATCATTTGGAGATTCTATGATTGCACACAGTTTGCAGTTATCAGCAAACTTTGTTAGCCACAGTCCTTAGATTTTTAGCTTGTACTTTAGAGAAACAGATTCCAAACAGTAGAGGTTCCAGGACTGATTCCTGTGGAACACCACTGGTTATGGGTCTGCTGTTGGAGGTGGATTCCCCTATTTTGACTGTATGGGTTCTATCAGTGAGCCAGTTCGCAGCCCACCTTATGATATAAGGGTTAATGTCTAGCTGGGAGAGTTTGTCAATCATGGCTGGGTGAGGGCTAGGTCTAGCTAGGCTGTATGCACAGATTTCCCTTCATCCAGGACCCTTGTGATGGTCTCAAAGAAGTCAACCAGCTTTAACAGGCATGATCTCTCCTTGACAAATCTAAACTGGGTATGATCTAGTATTTGGAGATTGCCTGTGTCTTTGCTGATAAGGTCCATGATGATTCTCTCCATGGCCTTGCAGTTAAGGCTAATCAGGCTAATAGGTGTGTAGTTCCCAGGGTCAGTAGAACCACCACCTTTGTGCAAGGAGATAAGGGCGACTATTTTCCATTCAGCTGGGATGAAGTCAGGGCTTAGACTGTGATTGAAAAGAGTACCCAATGGTGATGCTAATTCTTGTTTCAGCCCATGTAGGACACAGCCTTGGAAGTTATCAGGTTCCATTGATGGTGTGTTTTTGGCCTTGGAGAGGGCATTTACATCCTACTCTTTAGAGATATAAGGTAGGGGACAGGTGGTATGGATGGATCAGGTTTTACCTCATATCATGCGTTCCGGCCCCAAAATCCGGACAATACCAAGAAAGGAGGGGGGGTATCCATATTCATCAAGGACACCCACACCTCAAGACTGGTGGCAACGCACGATGCATCGGAGACCATCCAGGTGCAATTAACCACAGGCAAGACTGCTCTGCAAATTGTAGCATGTTACAGGCCACCCTCACAAACTCAGGAAACTCACATGGCCTTCCTGAAAACACTAGAGGGGATAAATGTATCACCAAACACCATCATACTAGGTGACTTCAATTACCCTAATATAGACTGGGAACACTACTCAAGCCCAAACACCCTAGCCCAAAAGTTCCTGGAATTCATAAACTCAAATGCCATGGAACAACTAGTCACCATCCCCACAAGAGGAGATAACATACTTGATCTCATCATCACGAACATGGGAGCACAATGTTCAACACCGAAGTATACCCTCACTGGTGAGATCAGATCACAAACTAATCTCGCTGGAGGTCCTCATCCCACCCCCACCTGAAATAAAAAGACCACAGTAAAGAACTTCTCAAAAGCCGACTTCACACTTCTAAAGACTAGTGTGGTCTCCTTTCAGACCCCGAGCCGGCGGAAAACAATACTCAAGCCGCTGAATCACTTACAAACGCCTTCTACCAGCACCTGCAGGACTGCATGGATAAGGCAATCCCAAGCAAAACAAAGACTCTTTGTACCAAAGGCAAGCGTCCAGTCTGGTGGACCCCAGCCATAAACAAACTCTACAACAAAAGGAGGAAGCTACTACAAGATAGAGCAAAATCCTTAAAAGGTAAGACACCCTTGATCACTATAAGTAAAAACTAAGAGCTCTCATAAAATCATCCAAAGCAAATTTCGAGAGAAAAATAGCTAAAGACTCAAAAGACAATCATAAGGCCTTCTTTAGCTATGTTAGAAACCTAGGAGGAAACTCCCAGATATGCTCAGAACTAGTTCAAAATGATGTGAAGATTACTGATCCTACAGACATTGCCAACATACTGGCTGACAGGTTCAGTGCAAACTTCTCCCCCCCCTCTCCCCCAAAAGGAGAGATATCTATACCAAATGAGTGCAGCCCCCCAAACACCTCCCACGCCCAAGTTAGAACTGCTCTCTCCAAAGCAAAAACACAGCATCCATGGGACCCGATGGTGTCCCCGGCTGTGTGCTCCACGAACTCAATGAGGAATTAAACCCACAGCTACGACAGCTGTTTAATCAAAGTCTTACCTCTGGATACGCACTCCAGGAGTGGCGCACTGCAACTGTGGTCCCACTTCACAAAGGCGGTGCCTCCACAGACCCTGGAAATTACCGCCCATTAGCTTGACAAGCCTTATCTGCAAAGCCATGGAGAGGATCATAATGGACCTCATAAATAAAGACATAGGGAATTTGCAGACTTTGGATCCAACCCAGTTTGGCTTTGTCAAAGGCAGATCATGCCTTTTAAACTTGGTTGACTTTTGAAACAGTCACCAAAGCCATTGATGAGGAAAGGCAGTCCATACAGCCTACCTCGATCTGGCTAAGGCCTTCGATACAATACCCCACTCGGGTATCATTGAAAAACTCATCAGCTTAAATGTTAACCCATACATCACAAGATGGGTTGCAAACTGGCTGAGTGACAGAACCCACAGGGTCAGAGTTGCTGGCACCATGTCAGACTCAAAGCCTGTCACAAGTGGTGTCCCACAGGGCTCAGTCCTGGGCCCACTCTTGTTTGGCATCTACTTTTCCAAGTACAAGCAAACACAGGAGGGTTATGGCTGACAAAGTTTGCAGATGACTGCAAACTGGGCCATAGTAGAAAACACATCTGACACAGATATCCTTCAGAAGGGTCTCACAGAAGCGGATAACTGGTGCCAGAGTCACGGCCTAAAGTTAAATGCCAAACAATGCATAGTCATACCCTTCGGGAAAAACAAGGTTACCCCTAGCTACCAAATAGGTGGCAATCCACTGAGCACAGAAGAAGTTATCAGGGACCTGGGGACCCAGGTTGATAGTAGTCTGTCATTCGACGCCCATGTAGCTAAAGTAGTTAGGAAGTCCTTCTACATTGCCCACCTTATCATGAAGGGATTCTCATCTAGATCAAGGGAGGTCATAGTCTCCCTTTACTCATCACTCATCAGACCAATGATTGAGTACAATGCCCCATTCGGAATGTATCTGACCCGACACTTGCAGCAGCTGGAGAGGACACAAAAGTTCCTCACCAAAAGGATAAAGGGTCTCAAAAATATGTCCTATGCTGCCCGACTGAAAGAACTCCAGCTCTATTCAGTCGCCACCGCTTGCTCAGAGGTGACCTTTGCCTAACATACAAGGCCATGTCAAACCCAGATTTGATGAATATGCTTCACCTCAAAAAATCTAGATCCATCAGAGCCACAAGGGCGGGAGACTTAAACCTCGACACGGCTATTAATAGGACGTGCTGGAGGGATAGATTCATCACCCAAAGACTCCCTATGCTGTGGAACAAAATCCCGGTACATGTGAGGCAGAGCACCTCGCTGGCCTTGTTCAAGAGAAATCTTGACCAATGGATGGGAGATCGCAGATATACCCCAGGAATTACCTCAGTGTCACTGCTCGACAGAGGCACAGCAAAATAATGGGTATAGTTCCCCATACTAAGTAAGCCACAAAACGATGGGCTAGGCTTATAAATGCCCTCGGGCAGATAGCCTAGTATGAACCTATGAACCTATGAACCTATGTGTGGCGGGGACAGGGGAGTGATGTTTTCACTGGACCTGTCAGCTAGCAGGTTAGCTATGAACACTGGCTCAGTATATGCGTTACCATTAACTACCAGTTCAGTACAAATCTGAGCCTTACCTTTTAGGTTACAGATGTAACTAAAGAATTCCTTATGGTTGTCCTTGGTTGAGGAAGCTAACTTGGATTCATAGTTAGCCTTGGAGGACTTCATAAGAAGTCTTATTTACTTTTTTAAGCTGAGGAGGGAGTGTCACCAAGTTAGACCTGCTCCTTCTTACTTTTAGACAGCAGTTTCTTACTTTTTTTGTGAAGCTTGTTATTGGCAGTTGTCCACCAGGCAGGTTTGCTCTTCCTTGAAGAGCTTGTTTTGGTCCTAACAGGTATGGCCGAGTCAATGCAGTTATACAGGTGCTTGTATAGGGCAGTGGTGTATAGCTCGGCATAGTTACCAGTTCTGTCTGAGGGGGAAGGTGCAGTGAAACTATTTCTGCCATCCTGTAAGTGGTTATAATCTGCTTTAGAGAAGTTTTTTAGTCTAGTTGCTGCTGGGGGGAGGGTCAGGTGTGATAGTTACCTCAAATGAGACTGATTTGTGGTTGGATCTCACCAGAGATGAACTCACAGTGGGGGTGCTACAGTTGTCTCTCATATTTGTAAGCACCAGATCCAGGAAGTTGGTGCCACTTGTGGGGTGTCCACCAGCTGGTCCAAGGCACGTGTGTTGACAAAGTCAAGGAACCTTTACGCAGGTGAGTTTGAGCACAAACAATTCACCCAGTCAATGTTAGGATAGTTACAGTCACTCAAAATCATGAAGTTTGGATGTTTCGTGATGGACTCAAGTTGACCCAAATAGGCAGAGTGGGTGTCCTGATTCATGAAGGGGATTCTGTAGCTGGCAATGACTTGAATAGGTGTTTTACCAGCAATTAATTGTACCTGAAGTATCTCTAGGGCATCATACTGTTTAACCAATTTGGAGGTGTATTTATCTTTGATGAATATGGATACACCACCTTCTTTAGTTTTCTTGACTTCAGTTTGTGGTCTGAATGTGTGGAAGAAGAAGTAATCTGGTATGGCTGAGCTGCTCTCCACAGCACTGAACCATGTCTCCACAACTGCACAAATGTCTGTGTCCTTCAGGGTGATGACTGCATGACCCTGATGTTGTTTTTGTTTGAGATTTTTATGCTGGGAGTTTTGTCCTTGTGACACTGCCTAAAAAGGCACTATGGGGGTGGCAAGAGCCTTAGCCAGTAGCTGAAACCCCAAGGGTAACAGATGAAGACCATCTCTGGCAAAGCATTGAGATCTGTCAATCATGTCATCACAGGCTGACAGATATTGGATCCTCTTAGAATGACACCAAGAACTAAGCCAATTATTGAAGTCAATCATTTTCTGTTTGTACTGAGGCATCATTCTAGGTGATGGTAAGATGCTGCTTAAGGCAAGGAACATACCTGCCTGAGACACATAGTCCAAGAGCTCAGTCATGTCTCTCATCATATAGTCCAGAGAGGTACTTCTCAAGTCATTCACACCAACATGGAATATGATGGAGTCATAACAGTACCTTTTGTTGCGAGACTTGAGTACATGTATGATATGTTGGATCCTGGCACCTGACAGACAGTTGGCTGTGACCTTTTCCTTCTCCAGCCTGCTGAGAGGGACATCTGTGTGTCTCATGATGGTGTCACCTATGACTAATATGTTACGTTTAGTGTTTGGCCTTATGGGCTTGACAGGTGAGACATTGATGCATGAGCTATTGTGTGTATTGTGTTCTGTAGAGGAAGTGTTATGTGTAGCGTGCATGTGTTTGTGAGGTCTCTGGTGTTTAGGTAAGTTTTGGGTAAGGACCTCTGCATATGTAGGTATGTGTGATGTGGGTTTGGTTGGAGCAGATGGTGAGATGTGTGTGCTGCCAACCTGCTCAGTGTCAGATGTATTGGCTGGCATGTGAGAGAGTATGGATTCAAGGTTTTTAATATAGTTGCATCTGTCGAATTTTGAATTTGTGTGGACTAGAAGTAGAGGGTTGTCAGTGTACATGAGGCAGTTGCTACACTGCCTCAGGATGCCCATGTCAACCAAGATGGCTGGAGAAACCATGGGAAATTGTCCATCCATACTGCTAGGTGAATTTATATGATCAGAAACAGGAATATGGCAGGAAGATGGGTCACATGTAGGAATAAAAGTGGGTGAGGTGTGTTAATACTGCAGAGGCTAGGCTTAGTGCTACACTACTCAGTAGAGCAAGGCCGCAGAAAAGCTCTTGAGGCTGTTATCACAATGGGGTGCTTACATAGCTTCACTAGTACTGCGTCTTTGCCTGACAATGTGCTAAAGATAAGGACTTCACTACTAAAATACAGCTATATCTAAGAGAAAAATTGCCAAATGTATCTGTCCAGCTATTCAGCACAATTTTGCAGCAGTGAGTGGTGCTGCACAATGCATAAACATGCAGAAACCCACTCTAATGTGGAGCTTAAATACCAGAAGCTTAAAACTTAAAACAATTCTAAAAAAAGCTCAAAAGAAGCAATGAGGTGCTTACTCCAAGCCCTAGACCAGGCAACTTTTACCAGCCAGGTACCTACCAGCACACTCTTCTCACTGGAGTGCAGAAGAGCGCTTTCCAATCAAAGATGGCATGGAAAATGTGCTCAGAACAAACAGGCAATACAAACAGGCCCAGAAGCAGCAGACCTGTATCTGGACTATGCTACAGCTACTAACTACACTAATTTAGGTGGAAAACACTAAAGAAATGTTTACAACAGCAGAAAAACAACAGTGAGACACTAAATAAATGTTTACCACAGCAGAAAATCAACAGTGAGACACTAAATAAATGTTTACCACAGCAGAAAATCAACAGTGAGACACTAAGTAAATGTTTACCACAGCAGAAAAACAACAGTGAGACACTAAATAAATGTTTACCACAGCAGAAAAACATCAGTGAGACACTAAATACATGTTTTAAACAGGAAAAAGAAAGAGCAAAGAGATGCTAAAAGAGTGGTTTTAACTGAAAACAAATTGGTTATATGACACACTCCTTGGTGGGAAAATCAGAACAAACAAACAGATGTCTTATAAACAGAGAAAGTAGCAGTGAAAATAGCAAATAAACCTTTACAAACAGTGAAAACAGTAACACAAAATGATTTACCAGGCCCAGTAAGGCCGACTATTGCAGTACAGCAGTGCAGATTTGTTTATAGCAATAAAATACAGTAAAAAAAGTAGGCAGCAGACAACAAAATGTGCAATAACTAGTAAGAATAAACAATAAATACTAAAAATAAGCAAGAAAATGGGCAACTTATGGTTTTTAGGAAGTTCAGAAGCCTCTAGTCATCTTGTACCTCAGCACTGAGTTTTGGCTGGTAGCCCTCCTCAGTTCCACTCAGTATGAACAAACAGACACCCACACAAATGTGGGACTTAAGTACCAGAAGCTTAAAACCTAAAAATCATTTAAAAAAGCTAAAAAAAACAACGAGGTGCTTACTCCAAGTCCTAGACCAGCCAGGTACCAATCAGCACACTTCTCTCACTAGAGTGCAGAAAGGCCCTTTCCAATCAAAGATTGCCTGGAAAATGTGCTCAGAACAAAGAGTCACTACAAACAAACAGGTTTTTATGTTTTTAGGAAGCTCAGAAGTTTCTAATTGTCTGGTATCTCAGCACAGAGTTGTAGCTGGTAGTCCTCCTCAGTTCCGCTCGGTATGAACAAACAGAGACCCACAGAAATGTGGGACTTAAGTACCAGAAGCTTAAAACCTAAAAAGCATTTAAAAAGCTCAAAAAAACAATGAGGTGCTTACTCCAAGCCCTAGACCAGCCAGGTACCAATCAGCACACTCCTCTCACTAGAGTGCAGAAAGGCCCTTTCCAATCAAAGATTGCCTGGAAAATGTGTTCAGAACAAAGAGTCACTACAAACAAACAGGTTTTTATGTTTTTTAGGAAGCTCAGAAGCCTCTAATTGTCTGGTATCTCAGCACAGAGTTGTAGCTGGTAGTCCTCCTCAGTTCAGCTTGGTATTCTTATCGTCAGTCTTGTACAAGTCAGTCCATACCATGACAATGCATCTGAAGTCACACGTATGACTTCACACACATGGACATGAGAGCTTGAAAAGGGCAAAACTACTTTTTCAGCTTTTACCGCTGCACAACACTTGGCATCAAGCAGCAGTGCTACGCATATTTACATAACAGTAACTGACATTTCCTGCCCTGTGGCAAAACAAGATCAGAATTTGTTTTTGACTGCATTTGCATGCTGCTCTTAGTGTGAATGTGTTTAACATCAATATGTGACACCAACAATAAGGATATTAGTATGAGCAGACAGATATTATTACTATGACAGTCTCCGTGGTTCAATGATTTCCCAATGCAATGCTCAAATTGTCATTACAGTAATACTGCAGTTTGAGATCCACCAGTCGTCGGTGTCAGTTTCACAAAACACATCCTTTTATATGTTACACTGCTTTCTGCTTTTTGTTATCTCACAACTATTCTATGACTTCATCTGTAGCATCAGTATCTAGTAAACAAGTCAAGAAAATGTGAGGCAGGTGTTTGACCCCAGCAGGGCATAGCTTGTATCAGTCAATAAAAAATGCTACTGATGATGTGCAGAAATGTCTTACTCAACAGATGTGATGTGTGCAATTCTGCTTAGTTGTAACACTTTCACAGGTGGAGGGTTTTGATCCTTCAAATACTGCATTCCTTTCAAGGAAGGCCAAATGCATGTTATCCCTTCAAATGTGTTTTTCAGACAACTGCTGGATGAGTTCTTCCTTGGCATCAGTAGTTAATGCACAAGTAAAGAGGATCTGAGTTAACTCAGGGGACTCTAGGTAGGCAAGGTTCAAATCTATGCTAATCTCACTTTTAGAACACTGACAATTATTATCATATGGTAACAATGCCATGCAGGCAAGAAACTGGGATAATATGGTATGTCCATCTGACTGGTTCCAGGTCTCACTAATATCATGCATTGATTTATACATTGTGTGATGGTTTTTACTCACCACATCTGTTATAAAAGTTTTCCCCTGTGTATTTTATATTCTACATCATTATTATTAACTGAACATGTCTGTGTGGTCATAACTCTTCAGATCACCTTCTGTTGCAGTGTATTACAGACACATCCATGACTTTCTACTATCGATGTCAAAGGTAATGATTTGGAAACCAGATAATTGCATTTTGTTTGCCTGATAACACCTAGTCTGCTACACTGATATATATTTGACAGCCAGCTCTTTCCTGCATACTATACTAGCATGCCTTGCTAATATCATCTTTAGGTGAGACTATCCTTGAACAAAGTCAAGACTTCAAATACAGGTACGTGCATTTTGTTTACCTGATTTCAGGTAGTGAATTCTCCTGAAGTGTATTTTGCAGCCACTTTATTCCTGAGTAGTCTGGTAGCAAGCCTTGCTAATATCCTCTTCATTTGAATCTATCCTTAAACAAAGACAGGAGTTCAAATCCATTTATGTGGATTTTGTTTGTCTGCTATCAGGTATTCCATTGCCCTGAAAGTTGTTTGGCATCTGTCTCTTTCCTGAGTACTCTATCAGCATGCCTTGCTAACCTATTCTCGTGAGTGTATACCTTAACAAAGTCAGGGTATTAAACAAAGGGATGTGCATTTTGTGTCTGTGATATCAAGTGCTCCGTACCCTATAAATGTTTTAGTCCACCATCTTTGCTTCCAGTGTCTCTGTAACCTGACATGTTACTACAGTGTACTGGAACATGCTGGTGACTTTGGCAGGAGTTCAATGTCATCCTAATTCTGTCTCTTTTAGTGCTCTCATGTGTGACATTCCCCAGAATGTTAGCTCCCCTGCCATGAATAATTCCAATATGTGGGTTACATTGGCATCTTAAAATAATGTATTAATCTGGCTTCTCATGCAACAGTTGTGATAGCCATTTTGGAGATTTGTGTGTTATTAATGGTTACTTAAGTGGACCTTGTATTTATGCACAGATGAGTGATGTGTCGTGGGTGCCTTGCATCATGACTTCTTCAATGGCTACTCTTGTTTAGGCATTTGTATGCTATATCATTGTGTGGGAGCTCTGAGTTCACTCCTCTTTAGGTCTGTTACTTGTTTGGTTTATTGCAGTCCACATGCACATATATAACATTTCACAAGCAGGTGCTTTTATGATCCCCTTGCACATGACGTCTGCTGTGACTCCCCTTAATTACAGTGCAGATATACTGGTATGTGAACTGCAGTACTGCAGTGACTTACCTTGTGAAAAACTTCTTCCATTTTTAAACTACCTTCATAGTATAATGTGCGTACACAACTAACATTACATAGTTGTTGGGCACTTACAATGTTCTTGTGCCATATCACTGGTTTACTGTCGTATCCCACACCTTCCATGTACATACTGCTCACCTGTCCTGAGTTTCATAGCTTGTCCACTGTTTGCATTGTAGTTACATGCTCTTCCTCCCTTAGCTGTTAACCAATCAGGGACAAGTCTAAAAAGGCTGAGGAACAGATCCAGAAATAATTAGGGAAATCAGGGACACTTTTGGTACTATTAACTTGAGACTTTGGCATAATAACAGAATGTGAATTAATATACATTTTCTGAAGTAAAAGAAGACAAGATGGTGGAAGGGAAACAAGTGAAAGATATAGCAGAGGTACAGAAGGATGAAAAGCCTCTAGTAAATTCAGGTACAAAACCAGGAAAGAAGTGAAACAAGAGAGATGGATAAAAGAGTGCACTAAGGAGATATGCAGGATGGTACGTCATGGCGTGCTCTAAGGAGATATGGAGGATGGTACATCATGGGTCAAGTGACTCAGCTGTGAACTGCTGTACAAATGAGGGACTAAAGAAGCTACATGGAAGTATTTATATTGGATGGCAAAGTCAAAGAGGTGGAAGACAGGACTACAAAAGGACTGGAAGTGACCACAAAAAGAAAGAAGCAATAAATAAGTGAATGGAATGGACACTGAAAGGCAAGTGATTGTGAATATTGCAGAAAGGATGAAACAGATCCTTACCTTGTGAAACACCCCCACCCAAGAGAAAGCAACATCAAAACTTTACAGACAATAGAATGAACTAAATCAATATATACAGAAATGCCGGGTAATGCAGTATCAAGCCCCCTAGGAAAGAGATGCATTTGTCAGAGGTACTTATTGATGTACAATATGCTGCAATAAACAGTTTAATGTTTAAGCCTTTGAAAGATTAAGTAATAACTGCTGGGGGGATTGGCCCTGGAGAAAAAGGCAGCTCCATTTGTCTCTCTCCTACCAGCACAATGAATCAGCAGACCAAAAACAGCTACAAAAGGACTAGGGCATCAGAAATCACAGGTAAAATGGCAGGGTTATTGAAACAACTGTAAAAGCAAGTTACTTACTCAATTTAAGAAGGCCAATTTTGAAGAGAAGTTGAAACTGCTGTTTGAGCATCTGTCTGTGAGTGCGCATGACAAGGGTGTCTGTAATTCAACTGCGCTCCTTGGTCAGGGCATACTTCAAAGTATGCAAGGACAGATAACCACTGCTCTGGTAGAAAATAAGCCAAGAAAATGAGAATCAGTTTAATGACAAGAGTTAGCGAAAAGTGTGCAAAAGTTATAAATGAATGTGGGTGATTTGGAAAACAGACATCAAAGATGTAGTGCAAATTATTGGCATTCTGAAGAAAATAAATGTGCAAAAATTGTCAAAATTTGTAGAAAACATGGTCAGAGCAAATTCCTCCAAACTTTACTTTAAGAATATAATGTATTCATCAAGTTGTAAAGAGGAAAACAGAATTGAACCACCCTAGGCAAATGCTTATGGCACTTAGTTCATTTTCAGCATGACAAAGTGGATTACTAGACAAAGTCAGAAAAAGAGAAGTGTCTTGTGGCACCAAAATTGCATAAAAGCCATGGATGACAACTCAGAATTCTTACATCATCATCAAAAAGAATATTATTTGAAGAGAAAGCTAACAGAAATAGGTTTCCCAGTGACTGTAGTTTATCCAGACACACTAATGGTTTCAGTCCGGAACAAGGTAAAATATACTGATGTAGCAGACGCATGGCAGTTTTATAAGGAAAATAAAGAAACAAGAGACAAACCTTCATGGAAGGAGCTGGAACATATCATGACATATAAAATGGAAATGGAATGGAAAGAAGAACAGAAAAGATGTCAAATGACCAGGTAGAAGGGTAGACAAGAAGGAAATACTACAGAAATCATGGACAGGATACGGAAAAGTCATCCAAAAAAGATTCAGGGGCTACAGAATGCAAAGGCACCTCTCCCAGAAGAAAGAAAATGGAGGTCACAGCAAATACTATTCTCCAACAGTGGAGAGAAGAAAATAAATCAGACTCAGATACACAGAATGAATACTGCTGGCATGCCAAAGGTGGCATACAGAAGCTTTTCTATAGTGGGATAAACAGTCAAGATAGCACACCTCAGAAATGGAAAGAGAGGAAATCTCATAAGTAAGAAAGCTCAGTTGCTGGATTTGCTAATTTTAAAAAGTGCTCTAGCGGACTACACTGTTAACCTATAAACTGTATCAATAAAGAAACAAGAGCCATGGCATATATGGACAATATAAATTCAGATTCAAAATGAGCACATAATTTTAATATGTAGTTATTTGATTCCTCAGGGATGCTATTGATGTCACATGAATGCACATGGAAAAAGTATGGAAAATACAGAAACCACAATTTTAATATTGACTGTCGACATTCATAGGAGTTATTTATTTATAGCCCCCATAAGCAAAGGACTCCATGGTGCCCCCTCCCCACTGCCCAATATCCTCAACACACACTCCATGCACATCCCAGTTGGGCCATTCCTGGCCTCCACTCACCATGTAGGTTACTTTTCTCTTCCTTTCTTCATATTTTGTCATCCTGCCTCTGACAATCCAAGTCTATGCAAGATGTACAAAATAAACACACACACACACACACACACACACACACACACACACACACACACACACACACACACACACACTCACTGCATGCTTACCCACAGGCAAATTAGAAGAACGCCATCTCACTTACGTCATGACTTTTTAATGCAGGGGACAGCCAGAGCACATGGATTAATGCACACAGTGACAAGGAGGGCATACAAAGTCCACACAGAAGAAGCAACAGCCAAGAACTCCACCAGAGCCAAGCACTATGAGATGACACTGCTGTTCACATCACCAATGTGCCAATGTGCAGTTGTTTTCATTCATGTCCTGTTTCCGCCACACCATTAAAGACTGTCACCTATCTCTAAATAACCAATGGAGATCTCTTGCTACCTGTGTTTATGGATGACTGCAGACTTTTTATCCTCAAATCCTCCTTTGATATGCAGAGGCTTCAGCCTGAAATCACACATGTCAACAACTGGTGCTCAAATATGCGTTAAAACGGAATGCTAGAGAAGTGCAATATTGTCATAGTTGGTAAACAGCCCCTTCCTCTTTCTTATAGTATAGATAATATCCCACTTCAAACTGCAGGTGTTGTGAGAGACCTTGGAACATGGGTAAGTACTTCTCTTGCCTTAGAATTAAGTTGTAATAGTAGTTAGAAAAAAATCTTTTCTTACAACTATTTAAACCCTAATAACAGGAAATCATGTGACTAGAACAACACATCAAATTAATACAAGTACGGGCTGACAAATTGTGACAGCCTTCATTTTAAATATAATTTGTTTGAATGTATTTATATTTTATATGTGCTTTATAACATTGTCATAACACAAATTACTAGTATTAATTTGATTTGTTGCTCTAATCACATGATTTCCTGTTATTAGGGTTTAAATATTTGTAAGATGAAGGTTTTTTATCAGTTCTGATGAAGTCCCTACATTTCAATGGGATGAAAATGCTTAACTTTACAAAATAAATTATTTTCTGAATGCTTTGGAGTTCTGATGTTTTTTGAGTGAATCTGGAAGCTTTTTCAGCCTCCTTGCTGACTGTGTGTTACTTGGATTTTGTCTTTAAAATTTCTTAGTCCCAGTCATAATAATAAAAGGCTCTCAGTGTTCAAAACTCTGACTAAATATGAAGAAGATGAACAGGAAGAAGATAGACTTGATTCCTAACTGCAGAACCTTCACTGGAGGACATGTAGACTTTCATGGGTTTATGCAGGGGCAACAGCTGGGCAAGAGACACAAGGCTTCAGGCAACAGCCCTGACACTTAGACAATAGATGAGAAACATTGGAGCTGCTAGTTCTGACGTGTCTTTTTCTCTCCCCTGCTAAGTTGGTGTCAGTTTGTTACACCCAATATTTTTGCATGGGAGAAGGCATGTGCTTTGAATGATAGGGGCACTTATAGGGAAACCATTCATTAAATGACTTTATAGTATGTAACACCATACATTTCAAGAGGCATCACTAATGTAGTTACTGCATGATGTTATACTCCAAATGCATCCAAATTTTGAGAGGCACAATTTGTAGATAGTTATAGGTTCAGTAGTTTCTCATTCACAAGTTTTATATATAAGAGGGCATACTACACTGTTGTCTGACTGGAGAGATGAGGGGTCTGAATGGAGAGATGATAAAATCAGGAAGCAAAGGGGAGTAGTATTGCTGAAACTAAATTCATCCTCAAGTCTTGGTGAGTACCTTCACATGGTGGACCCTATTTTTCACAAAATCTCACCAAGATGACACTGACTGTATTTCATATAGCATATATTATGGACAGAAGTAGGTTAAAAAATAAAAAGATAGCTGGGTGCACAAGACCCAGGAAAAAAAGTGCACAATCCTGGTAGGCATACTCGTGCCAGGACTGGAAAAAATAACAGTGTAGAATCCACAAGACAGGGACACTTTCCTACAATAGTGCTAGGCCAGGCCCAGGGGGAGGATGCCCCCCCCCCACTGTTGTAGAAGGAAATGGCAGTCCACAAAAAATACAAAATCTGATAGGCCAAAAACAAGCCATAAAGACACAGAGTGGATACTGAGGACATGAAATAAATTATGTATTATTCCTATTATGCAAGAAGCCCAAAATTTCCAGATAAAAGATATACAAAGGATTAAGAGAGAAATTAGGGGAAAGAAAAATACTTGCACATAAAAAAACTGGTATAAGCTTCAAATAAAAATTTCTGTTCATTGATCAACATATTTATGAAAAACATTACATAGATCAAGAAACTTTAATCTGTTTGGAAACAAAAAGCATCTGAAGAAGTGTAAAAATATAAAGAATAAAGCCTAGAAAGTTTTGAAAGCTATAAAAGAAAATATGGACATGGGAAAGAAACAGAGATCTGATATGGTAAAATATTTATGCAAAGGAGAAAGCCATATTAATCAATGCAAAAAAAGGCAGCCCCAAAAAAATTCAAAGAGAAATATAGGCAAAGGCATTCAGATATGGAAAATTTCACAATAAAAAATAAAATCACAAAGAGGGAATGTAGAACAGAATATTAGTAAAGTAAAATTTAAAAAATAGAAGTTGAAGTTATGGAATACTTGTGAAGTAAAAGGATGGAATGTAGAAAGTCTAACATGGGTTGTAAGATTATGCTCAACAATATATTGAGGTTGAAAATAACTTTGCTACAAATATGCAACATAAATAAGGAATAAAATAAACTTGCTTAAATGCAAAAACAGAGTTTAGTAACATGTGATTAACATCCATACTAAATGACTGTGGCTTAAAAAATAAGGAACTTGCTTATGAGTGTATTACACACACATCTAGAAAGCTGACTTCTTACAGACATGACAAGAGTGTAATTTGTTTTCTTTAAAAATCTGACAACAGGACATGTTTTTCTAAGAAAGTTTAAAAATATGCTTTTCTAATCCACAAGGCGTTTCCTTGAAGACAGTTTACTTATCAGCATTTGCACAAGAACAGATGTGTCAGCATTTGCATCATCAAGGCAGTATCTTTCCAAAACCAAGAGGGACCGCTTAACTAAAAATATATATAAAGTCTGTATTAAATCCAGTTATGTTAGGGGTAATGGTAGGGACACATTTGTCCTGAGGTAAATGTTATATCTCTCACATCATCTGTACTATATGAGAAGTAAAGTAGAACATTTTCTGAAGCTGTAACAGAAGTATGTGTGGTTTATTATAAAAGTTATTGGTTACTGCTCTTAAAGACAGGTGCTGCAAAGTATATTCTCTCATCAGTGTATATTCTGCAAGTTTTTGTATGCAACAGACTGTGAATGCAACTATAACTAGACTTTGATTTCAGCAGAATCCAGCCAGCAAGACTGAGTGTCTTAAGAAGACTTCAAATCCATTACAGTAAGCATCAGAGTAACAGCACAGTGCTTTGGCACAATAAAATTAATGTTTCAATGGCAAGCCTACCTGCATTCGAACATAGAGGGAAGAGTAAGCCTTGCAGAGGGTTACTTCAGTCAAATTGTAGTAACTAACATTTGTACGTATGTGTAAATCCTAAACAGAAGTATTCCAGTTTATGCAGCTTGCAGCAGTAAAGTTTTTTCAGACATCTGAATCCAGTGAGACTAATTCAGGAAAGTGCAGTGCCATAAATTCTCCAAGAATAGGTGGATATCTGCTTTCACAGCAGTTCTCTGCCTGTTGTGTTTCACTAGCTTCTCAAGTGACTCTGAAAAATTTCCAACCATCAGCAACAACAGCCTGATCACCTGTTTTCTTGCTACGTGGTAAGACTTTTTTCTGTGTCACATTTTTTTAGTATGGATGCTATAAGACAGTTTGGATATTAGACAGTTTGGATGTTATTAGGCAGTATGCTTTTCTAATCCACAAGGCGTTTCCTTGAAGACAGTTTACTTATCAGCATTTGCACAAGAACAGATGTGTCAGCATTTGCGTCATCAAGGCAGTATCTTTCCAAAACCAAGAGGGAGTGCTTAACTAAAAATATATATAAAGTCTGTATTAAATCCATTTATGTTAGGGGTAATGGTAGGGACACATTTGTCTTGAGGTAAATGTTATATCTCTCACATCATCTGTACTATATGAGAAGTAAAGTAGAACATTTTCTGAAGCTGTAACAGAAGTATGCGTGGTTTATTATAAAAGTTATTGGTTACTGCTCTTAAAGACAGGTGCTGCAAAGTATATTCTCTCATAAGTGTATATTCTGCAAGTTTCTGAATGCAACAGACTATGAATGCAACTATAACTAGACTTTGATTTCATCAGAATCCAGCCAGCAAGACTGAGTGTCTTAAGAAGACTTCAAATCCATCACAGTAAGCATCAGAGTAACAGCACAGTGCTTTAGCATCTTAAAATTAATTTTTCATGGGTTACATCACAGCGTGCTGGAACAATGAGCCCCCAAAGTAAGGAAAAACAGGAAGATCAGGAGACATCTGAAGAAGAAATATGAACATGGGAAAGAAAAAGAGATTTAATATGGTGTAATGTTTATGCAAAGGAGAAAGCAAAACTAATCAATACAAAAAAGCAGCACCAAAGATAGCTGAAGAGAAATACAGACGAAGACATTCAGATATGGAAAATCTTATAATACAAAAAATAAGAAAACAAAGAGGAAAAGCAGAAAACATGATTAGTAATGGAGAAGGTAAAGAAATAGAAACTGAGGTAATGGAGTACCTGTGAAGTGAACGATTTAGTGTAGAAAATCTAACTCGGAAAACACCACAGCAGGATAGAGTAATGGATCCCCAAATTAAGGAGAAACCAGTGGAGTGAGAAACATCTGATCAGTTGCCATATGAAGATACTTTGGAGCCTTCCATAGGAAACCAGTACAAATGCTCAGTTGGAGTTAAACAGCAAGGGGAGGAACAGAAAACTGTGGCAACTCTGATGCAGTCAATGTTGTGGAGTGATAGGTCAGTGAGTTCTCATATGACAGAGCAATGGATAACACAGGATGATACTGAAGAGAATGTGGCAAAGTAAGATGATCTGGAACTTTCTATAGAATGCCCAGAAGAAATAAAGAACAATGAATGTGCTCCCAGTTTAGAAGAAATTGATCTAAGAGAAGAGTTGCTTGATATAATAGAGATGGACAGACATATTAAGATTAACGAAAGAGACCTACAGAAAGTCATTAAAATCCAATAAGTTAGAAGTTTGAGAAAACAAATGAATACAGTAATTAGGACTGTCCAAAAAGATTTGTGCAATATAACAGCAGTAAACAGGATATATTACTGTACAGTTAAAGTAATAACTGATAGTCTTACCACAAAAACAGAGGGTAGTAAGGGAAAGGAGGGGAGAAATCAAATGCTATCATGGTAGTATCAAATAGAGAAAACTGTAAATCAATTAAGACAAGAAGTGTCACTTAGAAGAGTATAAAAGAGGGAACGGATCAACAAAAATACTCAGAAATATAGATGTGATAAAAGCAATGCAATCAGAACAGATGAGCACTATCATAAACTAAAAATATCAGCAAAGGCAGAAAAATGTAGAAGATATGCAGATAAATATAAAGGACAAGTACAAAATAAGCAATTTATTGATGACCCAAAAATTTTTATAGAGAACTGGAAAACTGGGTAAAAAGAATTGAAACAGCTCCAAAAATAGAAGAAATAGATACATTTTCGATTAATATGTATGAAGATCATGAGGAACATAGCAAAGATGCTAAATGGATAGAAGAAGATAAAGAAAGAATAAGAAGTTCAAATGTACAGGATACGAAATGGGATGAAGTAACGGCCAGAGAGACTGAAACAAAGTTAAGAAAAGCTAACTGCAATGTACGAAGTTGTTTAAATATATGTGGATGCGTTAATTCAGTACCTTCCTGTTACCTACACTCACCTTACATCACCTGCTTTCCCTCAGTAAATGCTGCTACATTTTTATCTGTACACCAAAAGCTGTTTTATTATCTCTTCTCCACATGCAGTTACCCCTCCTACCTTATCTCTCTATGGTATCTTTTTAACATTTAGTGTTTCACAAACTAAGAATTGTTAGCGTTCATCTAACCTCCATCCATTCTTCCTTTTTTTCTAGGCTTTAAACATTTAAATCCCCAGAGAGGAAAACTCCTCTACCCTGCTTGAAGCACAACTTATCTCCACAACTCTGCCAAAGAAATTCTTCTCAACTGCAGCCTTCCCTAATGTAGGTTCATATCTCTACTTGAATATAGCAAATACTCTGTCTGTAGACAGCTGCTAGGGCATCACTAAACCTTAAACCTTAAACTTAACCTCCTGCTGCACTATTCTGCACCTTTCTATATATCCTTGACTGCTGTACTCCCCCCTCCCTTGCTGCACTATTTTCTACCTTACCATCTTCCCTTTTGCTGGTTTATTCCACCTTCTAACCTACCTGTCCCCCCTCCATGTCTAATAACCTATCTTTATTTTACTATTTTCTCTGTGACTGTTTTCTTTTTTTCAATTCAGCATGCTGCAATCTGGTCTAGCCCGCTTCATTTGACTGTGCTATGCTCAGGCTAACTCCGCTCCCCCACCCTACCCTCATTCAAACCCACCCCTACACTCATTACACTATAGTTAACCTCCTTTTCCCCACTTTACCTAGCACCTCCCTTTCCTCCCATCCTCACCTGTCACCTTCTACACTATGCCCTCCTTACTCATTACTAATCAATCTGTAATCTCACCTACCCACACAATACTCACTACTTAACCCAACCACACATAAATATCGTCTACATAATACTCACTACTTAACCTAACCACACATAAATATTGTCTCCTCAGACACACCACTACACTGTAAATACTCCATTCACCTCCCTACTTCTACCTTCACCTCTAATTAAACACACTTATCTCTTCTACATACCTTCTGATTTAAACTATCTCTCTATCTACTGGAACTCCCCAGTCTTCCTGTAACTAGTTTACTCAACACTACCGCCGCCTTCTACTTCTTCACTTACTTAAAAAAATACTCCACCTTAAAGCTTACAATTTCTAAAACTCTGTAACTATACAAAGCACTCACCACTGTACTTCTGCACCACATTATCACACCATGTTTATTACACCCTTATCAACTCCCCTTCTTCTACTATTATACTACCGATCCTCTTGTCATGCACAAATAAATCCTCAACACCTTCCTCCAACCTCCATCCACCATTCTCCTGTCTGTCAGTACCAATACTCTTTCTCAGTAGCATCTTTTATCTTCCCTACTACAAATTACCCCTTCCCAAAATCAAAATCCCCAACATGCCAGTCTCCCCTAGAACCAAGCCAAAATACCACTTTCATCACCTCTCTCACCAAACCACTACTTATTTGTCAAACATTTTGCTCCTTTCAGGTGACATTCACCCTAACCCTGGACCAAACTCCCACCCCCTCATAAATAACCTAACCATGCATTCTATTACACCCCACCCCCAGAGAATCTTCCAAGCATCTAACAATATACTTAATGGGTATCCAAAGCATTCTCAACAAAGTAAGTGAATTTCATGCTTCGATAACACAACACTTCCCAGATATAATTACCCTCACTGAAACCTGGCTCAAACCTCACATCTCAAAGAATTCCTTCCTCCTGGCTACACCATCCTATGTCTTGACAGACCTAATATAAATGTGGGGGAGTTGCTATAATCTACTCTAATCACCTCACCTATCCAACTCACCCCTTTCTTTTCACCCTGCTCAACTACTAACTGCTCACTACAGAATTAATGATCTCAATACTATAACTATCGGTGTAATACATATACCGCCTGGAGACAATATCACCATACTAGAACAAATCCCTTCCTGGCTCAAGTATAATATAACTCATGAAACTACTCTCCTAGGAGATGTAAATATTAACTGTTTTTCACTGACCTCAAACAGCCATATATCCTGCATTAACTTGCACGGTCTCTCACAACTAATCAACATTCCTACCCATATTAATAAAACAACTAATTCCAGTTCTGTTTTACACTGGATACTGTCCACACAAATACTACTACCCTGAATCATTACCTGACTCCTTAAGCGACCACTTACCTATTAGACTATTTAGATTCTCACCTACTAGTCTAGACCTCATAAATGTAAAGAATGCCACAAACTCTACAATTTCCACTCCTATAATTTAATTACCATTCTCTCCTCAATTAACTGGTTCTTTGTAACTTACCTGCCTCTTCATGATGCTGTGCAAAAATTTAACTCTATATTTCTTAAAATTCTGAACTCCCTCACCCCCCCCCCGAACAATTATAGTTAAAACCCTTAGCTCTCCCTGGTTATCCCAAACAACATGCACTTTAATGCTTAAAAGACAGAATGCTTTGAAAATCTGGACTAAAACAAAATCCCTCCTACATCTTCAGAACTATAAAGAACTTCATAACCTTACCAAAACCACATTAATAATGACAAAAAAATCTTATTTAACAAACTCCAAACTTTACACACCAGTAATCCAAAAAAAATTCTAGAACTCCATCAATCAAATACTTAACCCATGTAACCCTTCAATCCCTAATCCCTATCCAAACTAATACTACACCCAGGTAATCCTTCAACTTCTAACCCCCTCCCAAACAAATACAACACCTAGACAACCCTTCAACCCCTAACCCCTATCCAAACAATACTCCCCAAGAAACTGCATCTGTATTTAACTCCTACTTCATTGATACTATTCATAAACTGATCCAAACCTCCAATTCTGTTAACCCAATACCCTCCTCACTGCCACAAACAAAACAAAACATTCTCTCTAAAACATGTACCCACAAGTTATACAAAATACCTACTACTTAAATTTCAACCATGCTCCTATTCAGCAGATAATCTATCTCCAGTCTTCCTCAAGACAGCTGCTAACTCAGTAGCTTATCTTATTTTAATCCTTATTAACTGTTCTTTAATTGAATCCATGGTACCCTCTATTTGGAAACAGTTTTATACTCTACCCATTCACAAAAGAGGTAACTTCACAGAATCATCTAACTATAGGCCTCATGCAATTCTGTCCCCTCTCTCCAAAATACTGGAGAAATGTGTACATAAATAAATCCTGGACTCTCTTATCTAAGAAAACCTACCAACCCCCACACAACATGGTTTCTGTCCCAACCATAGTACACCAACAGCCCTCATTTCCTTTACCAATGCTATCACACAAGCCAGAGAAAATGATAAACTCCTCTCCTGTCTCTTCTTAGACCTCTCCAAGGCATTCAACACTGTCTCTCATCCCCTGCTCCTTGCTAAACTCTCTGACCTTAATCTATCAAGTTCAACTATCCCCTGGTTTGCCAGCTACCTCACAGATAGACAGCAATCTGTCAAATGGCTCTCCTCACTATCCCCTGTTCTCCCTATTAAGATGGAAGTCCTTCAAGGATCAGTACTAGGTCCATTACTGTTCAACCTATTCACTAATCACCTATACACTTCCTGCCCTCATTAATCTCTTATACAATATGCTAACTCTATAGTCATTACCATCTCTGATAACCTCTGTGATCTGAGCACTCTCACCAAAAATCCTTCAGATCTATTGAATATCGTCTCTCTAACAGCCAGCTAATACTTAATTCAAAAAAAGACTAAACCTCTTCTATTCATCCCCAAATCCCTCACACACCATAAACTTTCATTCTCTGTTACATCTCTTAACAATAGAACTTTCGGGTCTATATTATATTATTGAAGAGCCATTACAGCGGATGCTCTTCATCAAACCCTAAAGAACAAACTGCCAGTTCTGCGAACAGCCGATTCAGTAATTTTCTCATAGGAAAAAAAAATCACTGATCTGTCCAGAAACGGAACATCACTACAAACACATACAAGTGGGAGGTTTCACCCCCCACCCCCTAACTAAATATACCAACTCTGAGATCGCACTACGTTGGGGAAAGGGGCAAATTCACACTGGTAGCTGAGCGATTTTTTTCCCATAGGAAAAAAATCGCTGAATCGGCCGTTCGTGGAACTGGCTGTTTGTTCTTTAGGGTTCGATGAAGAGGCATTCACTGCAATGCCTCTTCGATAAAATGATATAGACCTCAACTATCATGGTAGAAACTCATAAGTTACTGGGAGCCATCAAAGACAACCAACTCAAATATGACCTTCATGTTCTCCACTGCATAAAGAAAACACACCAAAAACTAGGTATCATTTACAGAAATAAAAAAATTCCTAAAAAAGAGTCTTGTCTTTCCTTTATCCATGCCTACCTTCTACCAATTCTCTTTTACAGCTTGCAAATCCTCACAAATCTCCAGGCCTCATTCTTAGTTAAACTTGAAGCCACCTACAATAAAGCAGCCATATTTGCTTCTATGAAACCTCTAAATCTTGCTACTGCCTCTCTCTCAAGACCTTAAATTGTTTAGAATTCCCACACCAACTGCTTCTCTCTCAACTACTAATCATCCATTCCATCCTGTAAAATCCCTAATATCTCCTCACTTGTCTTCTTGTATCCCCTCCTAGGACTCTCAAAAGCTCTAATCAAAATCTACTGGAAATTTATAAGCCAAAATATCCATTGGACAAAACCTCTACAGTTACTATCCTTCTTTCTCTTGGAACAAACTTCCCCTATTAGAAATATAAGCCATTACCAAGAATTCAAAATTGCTCCCAAAGAATTTGTAATTAACTCCTGGACTTGTCACTGTAAATGGGTCTATAGCAGCTTATTGAAAGCTGATAATGTCGGACGCTGTTTGACTGACCCTAAAAGTCGAACAACGAAAAGAGCAAAGACACGAAACAGCAATTTTTTTCCTAGGGAAAAAAAATCACTGGGCTGTTTTCGGGAGTTTATTTCCTCCACTGTGATGTGATCTCGGAGTTGGTATATTTAAGTATGGGGGTGGCGGGTGAAGCCCCCACTTTATGTTGTGTTTTAAAGTTTTTTTTTTTTTTTCGGAACAGCCATTTTATTTCCCTGGAAAAAATCACTGTTCTGTGTCTTTGCTCTTTTCATTGTTCAACCATTAGGAGTCGATTAAACAGCATTTGATATTATCAGCTTTTGATAAGCTGGTATAGACCCCTGTAAACATCCTCCTTGAACCTCTTAACAGTATCTCCATCCAGCCTACCTTCCATCTTCTACTCAGCTAATACCACTTCCCAATTTCAACACCCTAAAAACCCTCACTTTTCCTCCCTTAGCTCTCACATCCTTCCTCTCTTAATATCTCTACCTCTCACTTCTTCCCTTATACCTCCCCTCATGTGTAATATCACATCGGACTACAACATCGATATCCCCATAGGATCTCTACATAATATTTAAATACTAGCACTGAATCTAATTGCCAGAGGGTTTTATTTTTCTTATGCTCTGGACACAGCCAGAGCAAACAAAATTGCCTCTCATCTTGCTATCTCAGTGGTACCTAAAATACTACTTCTATAACAGGTGACAAATGGATTGTATTATACTCAGGACATATAAAGTTGGTTCTTATTGAACTATCTGTTCTCTTGTTGAACCTATGAATGTTACTTGTAAATAGTTTTGACTAATTCTATTTGACACAATCTGTGTATTCAAAAGAACAAAATAATTATCTGTCTAAACTTGTGATATAACTCTGTGCCTTTTATCTTAATAATATGCTATGTACTCTATATACTTGGTAGTGTCTGCAACTACTGTTTTTTGATTGCAGAGCATTTTTCCCCAGGCATCTGCTGAAAAAGGGTGCTAGTTCAGTCAGACTTATCCCGGTCAACAAATATCACATGAATATATAAATGAATAAATAAATAAGTATGCTCCTAATTGGAAAACCTCAAGCTCAGATGCAGTGCCTAACTTCTGGCTATAAGTATTTAACATCTTTACATGAAGATTAAGCCGTGAATAAGAACTATTTATCTGAACACCCCAAACAGATACCAGCCTGGTTAACAACAATAAAAACAATACTCCTACAAACCTGCAAGCTATACTAAAGGCTATAGACTAATAACTTACCTTCCAGCGACGTATAAACTATACACTGGAATTGATGTCGACAGAGTTTATAGCCATTTAGAAGAAAACTCAATAATGGCAATAGAACAAAAGGGTAATAAAATAAAGTGTTATGGAACAAAGGATTATTTGCTGTTAAATAAAGTCATAGTAGAGAACTGTAAAAAGGGGAAGAATCTAAGTATAGCATGGATAGACTACAAAAAAAAATGTAACAGTATCCCACATTATTGGGTAAAAGAGTGCTTAAAAATGTATAAGATACACCCTACACTGATCGATTGCATTACAGTCACTGTAAAACAGTGGCAAACACTTTGCAGTTAAGCTATGATAAAGGACAAATTATTATTCCAGGGATAAACATTCAAAGGGGGAATATTCCAGGGTGACTCTCTGTCACCACTGCTATTCTGTCTTGCCCTTAACCCATTAATTTGTCTACTTAACAGATTAAGCCATGGCTATAATTTGGTTCCCAGAAAACGACAAAATGTAAAGACTTCTCATCTTTTTGTAGATTATTTAAAACTGTATAGCTCATCAGATGAGGAAATGAAAGCACAACTACAAGTGGTCAAAACTTTTTCAGATGATATAAGAATGTCATTTGGTCTTGATAAATGTGCAAACGTGACCTTTAAAGCAGAAAAGTTGCAGCACCAAGAAAACATCAGTTTGTGACAAGATTGTGATATAAAAGAACTTGAGCAAGATAATATAAGAAAATATTTGGGAACTGATGAAGTATCAACAATAAAACATGAACAAATGTGAAAAAAACTTAGTAAGGATTTTTTTAGAAGACTTAATTAATACTGAAAATAGCACTGACATATAAGAACAAAGTCCAAGCTATAAACCAATTTATTCTTCCTGTCCTAACTTACAGTTTTGGGGTGATTGGCCCCAAAAGGTGATGGACAGGTTGGACAGGAAAATAAAAAGGATGCTTCATACTCATCAAATGATTTATAAAAATCAGTGCATACCAAGATTATTTTTTTCCCATTCTGAAGGAGGGATGGGCCTCCTGAAAACTGATTACATGTATAGAGCTGCAGTCATGGGACTGCATACATATTTGCTGACCTCACAAGACTCAAACATAGTGAAAGTTTTGAAACGTGGAGAATAAGTATAAGATGACTTCCCTGCTTAGTTTAGCAGAAGCATATCGGTGTCAAGCAGGAATGGAAATCAAACCACAAGTACATATAAACCAGGCAGCAACTGAATGTGCCAAAAAACAAAAGAAAGAATATAAGGTGAAGGACCAGATGAGAAGGCAAGAAATGTAGAAAATGCATAAATATAATTGCAAGTATAGAAAACTCTTAGAGCAGCCTCATCTCAATCAGGACTCAATGTTCAAATGGTTAAGGATAGGTGAATTTAAACCAAAAGATGAAAAGTTAATATTGTTGGCCCAAGGTGTGGACTACTTACATGTTGCTTTACAAAGTCCACTGACCATGTGGGTAAAACAGACAAAAATGTAGATTTTGTAAAACAAAACTGATAGTCGCACATCTTGTTGCTGGATGTGATATACTAATGGCAGAAGGACTGTACACTAAAAGGCATAATAATGTGGCAAGACTGTTGCATTGGGGATTGTGCAAAGATTATAATACTGAAATAGCTGAAAAAACACTTGAAACATGAGTCACAAAGCATCATAGAAAATGATGAAGTTTATATCGGATGGGACCACCCATTAAGAACAGTTCAAAAAATAGATGCGAGAAAACCAGATATAGTGGTCCATGAAAAGACAATGTAGCATTGATCACTGAAACTTCTACACCCAGTGACTACAGTGTCTTACATAGAGAGACACAAAGTCATAAAATACCAGGATTGCAGGCAAAAATAAGAGCAATGTGGAAGAAGGATACCCAGACAGTTCCATAGTAGAAGGTACAACGGGTCTTATAAAAAAAAAAAAAAAAGAATTCACAGTCATACTTAGATATGTTACCAATACATGTACCTCCATACATATTGTAGGAGTCATTTCTGGGCACATTGCATGTGTTGCAAAGAGCACCTCCGGCTAACATCAAAGATTGAAACAATACTAATTTCATGAACTTTAATTGTACCTTGACTTAGGAATGGGATCCATTCCCATCATGGTATTAAAAAACAAAAAGACTTGGAGAAATTAAAAAAGAGACTGACATAATGAATTTTAAAATAAATAAATGTTTATTTATATATGAAAGAAGCATATGGCTAGTTACATAAGCTTTATGTTCCTTAAACAGATACATGTCACAGGTGTACTGTCAAACAGGTTCTACCTATTTTTGTGATGGAGGTGTGGGGAAGTCTCCAGAGGATTACTGGAAATATTGTTTTTATGTTATAAGGTCCTCTTCTGGAGGGACACTGTGTTTCTTTTAATTGTTGAAAACAATGTAATATTCATTCTGTCTGTAGCTAACATTAGTGGTAGTAATTTATTATCTAAACTTGTTAATCTTCTTTCTAGATCAAACTGCTACACTGGTACTCATGTGTGCACTGTTCATAACATTATACAGGGTCTTGGTCTCTCCCAGATATATGTGAACACGTTGTCACTGAAGATAACAGTCCTGTCCTGTAATGTTCAGTCTAACTACCTTGACCAAAGTAACTTCACATTCTTCCTGTCTTTAAAAAGGATGCATTCAGTCCAGTGTCACTTTATTGCAAGAGACTAAACATGAGGGGAACAATGCAGATAGATAATATTGGAAGTGTTGTGGTGAAGAAAGTTCTGTGAAAGCAGCCAAAAGGGGGGTATTAACTCTGATACACCAGTCTCTAAACTGGATATTGCTGCTGACCTATAAAGATAGGGATGGGAGTGTTATTTCTGGGTATGTATAGAGGGGAAATTATTGTAGCAAACTGTAATGGCCCTAACATAGATTCCTTAGAGTCACTGAGGAAAATGTTCCATACTATTGTGAGGCTTAACAAAAAAAATACTATTCTAATACTTGGGGGAGGGATTTCAATTTTGCTTTGAACCACACAGTAAACAGGCTTCCTGTAGGAAGACAAAGGTTCCCAAAACTGTCTAAAACAGTTAATGAATTTATGACAGTGTTTGCTCTAACAGACAGCTGGAAGACAAGTCATCTACTTCAGGAAGACTATGCTTATTTAGCTCCATTAATAGGATGTGCAAACAGACTTAACTACATATTCATTACAATTAATGTAATTAATAAAATGCTATCATGCTCACATGTATCTATCTTGCTCTCTGAACACCTTAGCTCTGCTAGAGGTAATGGGTTTAGGTAAAGTAACTCCTTCCAGAAGGCCTAACCTGGTAAGTCGAAAGTTGAGAATGTTGAAGCCGGGGAAACCCAAATTCTTTCCCAGGGAAAGAATTCAGTTGGCAGTTTCTGCTGCTTCGGCATTTTCGGACCGGGTCAAGGTAAGTGTACGAATGGGTAGTGACGGACTTTAGGGTTAGGGTGCAGGTCAGGTAAGTGTGCAGCAGTGACGGACTTTAGGGATAGGGTGTGGGTCAGGTAAGTGTGCGGTAGTGACAGACTTTAGGGTTAGGGCTGGGTTAAGGTTAGTGCATAGATAGTGGTGTATGTTAGGTTTAGTGTAGGTTTTGAAGGTGTTTGGTGTGATTGTGTTATGTGTGTATTTTTCGGAACAGCAAATTTTTTCCCTGGGAAAAAATTTGTTGTTTTGAAGTGACGATGTTATTCGAATTTGATCTTCCAAATTCAAACTTATGGTGCTCGACATTTAGAAGTTTGATTTTGTGATATAGACCCATGTTAGCTAGCATATACTGTCATCCTACTAACTGGTTAGTTATATCAGTAACTCTTACTGTTACAAGTTAACTATTAGTAACAGTCATAAATGTAATAAGTGTTAGCAAGCATATACTATCAACCTACTAATTAGTTAGTTATATCAGTAACTCTTAATATTATAAATAACTATTAGTAATAGTCATAACAGTAATCAGTGTTAGCTAGCATATACTGTTATCCTACTGAATGGTTATTTACATCAGTAACTCTTACTATTACAAGAAACTATTAGTAAGTCACAACAGTAATCAGTGTTAGCTAGCATATACTGTCATCCTACTGATTGGTTACTTCCATCAGTAACTTTTACTACTACAACTAACTATTAGTAGCAGTCATAACAGTAATCAGTGTTAGCTAGCACATACTGTCATCCTACTGATTGGTTATTTACATCAGTAACTCTTACTATTACAAATAACTATTTGTAACAGTCATAAGATAATCAGTGTTAGCTAGCATATACTGTCATCCTACTGACTGGTTAGTTACATCATTAACTCGTACTGTTACATGTAACTATTAGTAACAGTCATAATAGTAATCAGCGTTAGCTATCATATACTGTCATCCTACTGACTGGTAAGTTACATCAGTAACTCTTACTATTACAAGTAACTATTAGTAAGTCATAACAGTAATCAATGTTAGCAATCATATACTGTCATCCTACTGACTGGTTAGTTACATAAGTAACTTTTACTATTACAAGTAACTATTAGTAAGTCATAACAGCAATCAGTGTTAGCAATCATATACTGTCATCCTACTGACTGGTTAGTTACATAAGTAACTCTTACTATTACAACTAACTATTAGTAATAGTCAACAGTACACAGTGTTTGCTAGCATATACTGTCATCCTACTGATTAGTTAGTTACATCAGCAATTCTTACTATTACAAGTAACTATTAATAACAGTCATAACAGTAATTAGTGTTCATAGGTTCATACTAGGCTATCTGCCCTAGGGCATTTATAAGCCTAGCCAGAGTGTGTTTGACTTTCGCCACCCATTTTAAATTAATTTTGCTATGCCCTTTTCCGAGGTTAGTATACAGTGCCTCTGTCTAACAGTGACACAGAAGTGATACCCGGGGTAAACCTACTATCTCCCATCCACTCATCAAGATTCCTCTTGAAGAGAGTCAATGAGGGACTCTGCCTAACCTGGACTGGGATTATTCCAAAGTGAAGGGAGCCTCTGGGTTATGAATCTGTCCTTCCAGCATGTCCTATTTATTTCAGTGCTGAGGTTCAAGTCTCTCGAGCACGTAGATCGATGGGATTTGGATTTTCTGAGGTGCAGCATGTCCATTAATTCCGGGTTGGACATGGCTTTATACGTCAGGCACAGATCGCCTCTGAGCAGGCGGTATGCCACTGAGTAGAGCTGGAGTTTCTTTAACCGGGCAGCATATGGCATCTGTTTGAGCCCTTAGATCCTCTTGGTGAGGTACTTTTGGGGTCTTTCCAGTTGCTGCAGGTGTCTGGTAAGGTACATCCCAAAAGCTAGCATATACTGTCATCTTACTGATTGGTTACTTACATCAGTAAGTCTTACTGTTACAAGTAACTATTAGTAACAGTCATAACAGTAATCAGTGTTAGCTAGCACATACTGTCATCCTACTGATTGCTTACTTACATCAGTAACTCTTACTGTTACAACTAACTATTAGTAACAGTCATAACAGTAATCAATTTTAGCTAGCATATACTGTCATCCTACTGACTGGTAAGTTATATCAGTAACTCTTACTATTACAAGTAACTATTAGTAACAGTCATAACAGTAATCAGTGTTAGCTAACATATACTGTCATCCTACTGATTGGTTACTTACATCAGTAACTCTTACTATTATAAGTAACCATTAGTAACAGTAATAACAGTAATCAGTGTTAGCTAGCATATACTGTCATCCTACTGATTGGTTACTTACATCAGTAACTCTTATTATTACAAGTAACTATTAGTAACAGTCATAACAGTAATCAGTGTTAGCTAGCATATACTGTCATCCCGCTGACTGGTAAGTTATATCAGTAACTCTTACTATTACAAGTAACTATTAGTAACAGTCATAACAGTAATCAGTGTTAGCTAACATATACTGTCATCCTACTGATTGGTTACTTACATCAGTAACTCTTACTGTTATAAGTAACCATTAGTAACAGTAATAACAGTAATCAGTGTTAGCTAGCATATACTGTCATCCTACTGATTGGTTACTTACATCAGTAACTCTTATTATTACAAGTAACTATTAGTAACAGTCATAACAGTAATCAGTGTTAGCTAGCATATACTGTCATCCCACTGACTGGTTTGTTACATCAGTAACTCTTACTGTTACAAGTAACTATTAGTAAGTCATAACAGTAATCAGTGTTTGCTAGCATATACTGTCATCCTACTGACTGGTTAGTTACAGCAGTAACTCTTACTGTTACAAGTAACTATTAGTAACAGTCATAACAGTAATCCATGTTACTTAGCACAAGCAGCCTTAGTAGCTCAGTAAGTACCCCCACCTGTTTTTGGTGATTGGAGATTAGGAGGCTGAACATTCCTTTTCCACAGCAGGTGGTTAAATTATTTTTCCAATACTAATACTGCAGCATAAAGAGGGGGAGGCTGTACTATTCAGTATGCTGTGTTTTGGATGATATGTTTAACCAAGCCCCATCTACTTGAGTTATGGTTAGTAGTTGTACAGGAGGATGTAAAACATCACATGGCATTTATTGAACAGATCAGGGGAAGTTCTCTGTTCCCTGGCTGAATTTTCAATAGTCAATATAAATACCACTTCTGGTCTCCCCTTAAAACAGGCCATTGACCTAGTGGGACTAACCTAGTCAACTAGGTGTACATAAATAAATAAATGTCACAGACATGTAGAAGTATCCAGTGCCATACCTCTTATAGTTAACAGGGACATGCTTTTGTCATTCTCTTTTGTACAACATGACAAATCCTGTGGATATATGATGCTTTGTACACCCATAATCTACATGTTCAGGGGATACACACATTACTTATTTGCAAGAAGATGTCCAGCTATATGACCACTTGGGCAGTATAGCCACTGTCTCAGACTATCTGATATACAGGTGGATTGCCACCCTTCTGTGATGTATACACAGGCCCTGTCTGGAGAGACATTTGTGGTGGGGTGGAGAGCTATGGGAGGCATAGGAAGATGGTAGCTGAGATCTAGTTGGCCTGTATGGCATCATATTGCCCATGCAACACCTCACCATATTCCCATGTCTGTGAGACATTTACCTGTCATGCCATTGGTATTTGTGCTATACTTGTGAGCTATCCCTCAATGCATAGCAAACTGCATTATGGTGTTTTGCAAAGCACTTACTGAGAATTGTCTATACTGCCAACAAGTGCTTCTCAGCCTTTGGTATAGCACAATACCATCACAGGCCTGTTGGGTTGCATAAATGGTACCACTGTCCAAGTCCGTATGTTATGTGTGTGACCTTGACCCATATGGCATATCCACAAGGCCACAACTCCACGTACTCTATGGCTTATTATGTTCAACATCCCCATCCTGTCACTGTTGCCTCATCCCCCACCACACCACAGGGAGGTGTACACTGATGTTGTATACATTCTTGCACATCATACCACTGGGAAATGTTTGTCATCTTACCTGGACAGAACTATCAGACTTTTGTGACATACCTAGCAGCTGTGTAGTTGACCAGTAAATAGCTGTATGGTCACCAGATGCATTCAGAGTACTAACAACCCCCACCCATTGCTATCTTTTTTATATTTTACTTGATGTTTATTGTTTTATCTTAATCAATTTGTTTTAACATTTTCTGCAGCATCAGCCATGACTCCACCACTGGTACAACATTGATCCCTACCCCACCATTAGCTATATCTTTCTGCCAGCACATCATCTGTGTTCAGGTCTGCCTCCTCACTGGGTGATGGAGGTTCTTTGATGGAAGGTGTCATTCGTCTTGTGTAATATAATAAGATGAAGAGGCTTGGGTGTTCATTTAAGAGTGCCTTCTGTGTGGAGTCTGCATGTCCTCCCCGCGGGTCGAGTGGCGTTCCGAAAGACACGCGTGAATGGGCGTGCCTTCGTTGAAGGTTGGGCATCAAGCTGGCAACTCGGCACCATGAAAATCTACTGCCAATCATTAGCAGACTGGAGTTCCGCTGTGGCGACCCCTAAACCAAGAAAAGCCAAAAGACAACAACAACATTATATAGAAACACATCAGGATGTAGGATTGGAAACATAACCTTAAATGAACTAATAAACTGACTGACTACTCCTCTCATACATGTTTACACTCTGGCTGCTCACTCAAATGGTACTGCTGCCTGCACATGCTCTGTATTTATATGTACGTGCCCACTGATTGGAAAGCATCATAAAGGTACAACACACACACTGATCTACATCCTCCCTCTTTGAGAATGTGGCCATGCACTAAAAATGACAATGACATAGGCATGCAGTTATACAGACATAAACACAAATAAACAATCATGTCCAGGTTGCTGTGTATCTTGTACTATGTCTATAAATATAACCTGATCTTGTAATGTAGCAGTTAGGACTAGGTTTAGCAACAGGGATAGTCACTGGTAAATGTTCAGTTTCTGGGACATCAGGGATAACATCAGGAACATGCGGAGATATTTCCTTGAACAGGAACATTAACCAAGTTGCTTTAAAAGTTAGAGTCTGTATCACAGGTATGAAGCTGTGATAATGGTTTGGCTACCAGAAGAAGATGTCTCCGATTCTTTCTGTATTCCATACCCTGGGATTTTCACTTCTTCACACAAACTTTCCACTTGACCAATTTGATCAAAACATTTCGCCGTTTGCTTCCTCACTATATCTCCTTCCTTTAATGGACAAAGAAATTTGCTCATTTTGTCATAATAAGACTTCTTGGATAAACGCTTTTGTGAAGTTGGGCTTTAATTGCTTTGTTGTTCTTAGCATTGGGAACCACTAAACGCTTACTGATTGGTAATGTGATTCTGGTTTGTCGCAACAGAAGTCACTGAGCAGGTGAACTAAGTAAGTTATCTCAGGGTATTGTTTCTGAGATTAAGCAAATTCAGAAAAACATTGGTATTGTCATGTTTAGATCTGTCTAATAGCTGTTTTGAGCTTTGTACTGCACATTCAGCCAAGCTGTTTGAATGTGGGTACTCAGGGCTACTGGTAGCATGGATAAAGTCCCACTCTTCTGCAAATCTCTTGAACTGTTGACTTTTAAGCTGCGCTCCATTACCAGAAATGACTCTATGTAGACTGCCATGGACAGAAAAATGTCTCTTCAACTTAGCATTGACAGCATTGAACGTTAGATTAGGAAGTAGGTCAATCTCAAACCAATGTGAATAAGAGCCAGCTCACACCTAGTAATGCTGACCATTCCACTCGAAGATGTCTATGGCTACTGTTGACCAAAGCAGCTCAGGGATCTGGCTTAAATGAAGTGGTTATTTTTGCAAGTACAGTTTTGTACTATAACAAGCAGAATAAGATGAAAGTACTTTCTCCAAATCTTTTGACATAGAAGGCCAAAATACTAGTCCTCTTGCCCTTCTTTTGGTAGAATCAGATCTTGGGTGGCCACAACGCAAGATTTTAATGTACTCTTGTTGTAAGGATATTAGAATGATGACCTTTGGGCTATTCAAGATGATACCATCTTCCATCAAAATTTCAGCTCTGTAAGGAAAATAAGGTTGTATGTCTTGTGGCAAACAAGATTGCTTTGATGGCCATCCTTTACTGATGAAATGGTTGAACTTTTGAAGAATTGGATCTGATGCTATGTGATCTCTAAGCTCATCAAGTTGTGTGGAAGAAAAATTACACATTTCCCTGACTTCAAAATCAAGGTTCTCTTTGTCAAGCTTTTCTGTGGTATTTCTCAGTGATCTGGATAAAGTATCAGCAAGATAAAGAAGTTTACCTTTTATACAGACCATTGTAAAATTTTACTTTTGCAAGTTGAGCATCATTCATTGTAGTCTTGGTGGAGCAGAATGCATAGGCTCCTTTAAAACAGTAACTAAAGGTTGGTGATCAGTCTCTATTTGGATAGGTCAGCCATAAATATAATCATGGAAATTTGAACATACAAACACAATTGCTAAGAGTTCCTTTTCAATTTGAGCATACTGCATCTTGGTTTGGGTTAGAGTTCTTGATGCATAGGCTACTGATCTAACACCTTGAAGAATGACCGCACTAGATCAAACTTAGAAGCATCACGGGAAAGAGTTACTGGTTTGTGAACATCACGGTATCTTAAAGTGGGTGGACTGCCAATTGTCTGTTTCAAGACATCAAATGCTCTTTGGTGTTGTTCCAACCAGGATCAAGTTACATTTTTACATGTCAGCTCTCTAAGCAGTGCTGATAGTTCACTGAAATCTGGGACAAACTTGACCAAATAGTTGACCATGCCTAGAAAATGCTGAACGGCTTGGACATTGTCTGGAGCTGGCATCTCAAGAATTGCTGTTTGCTTGGAAAGATCTGGTCATAAGCCTGAACTAGTAAACAAATGACCAACATAAGTAATTTCTTGTAGCCTGAATTTACATTTCTGCGGGCTGAGCTTAACATTCATTTCTTGTTCTCTTTCCAGAACTTTTCTGTGGTTTCTGTCATTATCTGCTTCACCATTGTCTCCTAGTAGTATATCATCTACTATAATAGCACAGGGATAGTCAGAAAAAAAATTGCTCCATCGCATGCTGCAAGACTTCACTGGCAGAATTTATTCCAAATGGCATTCTTAGAAATCTGTATCTTCCAAATGGCACACTGAATGTGGTCAGTAATGAAGATTATCAATCAAGCATTATTTGCCAAAATGAACTTTTTGTATCTAAGACAGAAAAAAACAGTGGCATTTAGCACGAGAGCAGCAACTTCCTCAACTTTATGCATAGGATGGTGAGGTCGTTTTAATGCTTTGTTCAAATCTCTTGGATCAGTATATATTCTGATATTATCTGAGCTTTTCTTTTGAGCTACCACCATTAAGAATACCCGTTCAGTTGGTTCTTCTACTGGACAAATCACTCCTAAATGCACCATTTTGTCTAGTTCAGCTTTGACTGTGTTCTGCAAAGCTACTGGAACTTTTCAAGCTCGTCTGACAACTGGGCTGAACTCTGGGTCTAACTTCATGGAGTACACAACTGGGAGTTTGCCTAGCTTGTCTTTGAAAATATCAGCATACTCAGAAAAAATAATGTCGGTCAAATTTGAGCTGAGATGTGCTTACATGATGGACTTCTTTGGTACATGAAGGAAGTCTCATTTCTAAACTTGTCTCTGAGGCATAATGACTGTACACGCCTTTTGATTACATAAAACTGCAAGTCATAGCTGCTTCCAGCAGAGTAACATGAAAGCACTACTGAGCCTTTGATTTGAATCTCTTCACCTCTATAAGCAATAAGCTTCACACAGTTTATCAAGTTAAGTGTTTCACCAGCTTTTAGTCTAGCAAACATTTCTGCTGACATAACATTGCACTTTGAACCTGTATCTTCTCTGAGCACTGTGGGTCTCCCATTAATCAGAACTGTACAAAATACATATTTTTTGCCAGCAAATATACTGCACTGACCTTTTCACCAAGCAAAGACACATCATCTACATAAAAAGTAGGGTTGCAGTTTTCTAATTGATCAACTTGCTTTTTTGAATAACATTTTTTAATAAAAGAATGAGGCTCATTCGATTCATGAAGCTTTTTAAAATGGTTCCATTTCTTACATTTGTGACATTGCTGAACAAAAGCTAAACACTTTTCTCATTTGGGCTCATGATTTCCACCACAATTATGACAGTTGACTATGAGGAGGTAAGCCTTGGGTTTTGCTTGCTCACCCCTTTGCTTAACTGTGTGTGCCCTAGGCCTTACTGATGCTGCTCTGGGTATTGCTTGAACTTGAGCTGTGCCTGGCCTCCCCTTGGGCCTACTTCTGTTAACCACATGCTGCATACACTCTACGTTTGCACTGGAAGGTGCTGGAAGCATGCTCATGTCATTTGTAAGTGTATTTGTGTGCTTCTCTGTAAGCTCATATATTTGACAAATCTCTATGGCTTTGCTCAAAGTTAAATCACTGTCTCAAAGCAAAATCTTTCTTACTGCATCATTATTAACACCACACACAACCCTGTCTTTTATCAGCTCATCTCTCAAATCACCAAATCTGCATGTTTTAGCCTTATTTCTCAAGTCAGTTATATATGCTACAAAAGTTTCACCAGGCTCTCTTCTGTAAAATAAGTGTCTTTCCACTGTACATTTGTTTGGGGGTTACACATTTCTCTAAATTTATGTTTTAAGCACTCAGGGTCTTCACTTGATTCAGCTTGTACCACAATGTGGCAGTCTTCCCCCTCCCCTGCATATACGGAGGGTGCATACACAAATAAATGCTCTCTTTCAATGGCTTCTGAACAAGCTAAATTAAGCAGAGTAAATGCTTTTGTACTTCTGTCTTTGTCAGAAAAAGCAGCCTGTATGAAAATATATTCCTGCTCAAACACTCTCCAATTTTCTGCAATATTGTTATCAAACACAAGCGGTGAGGGTCTAGGAAATGCCTCTGACATGCCCAAAAGTAGTTTCAAACACACATATGCCAGAAATTCATAGTTATGTTCAAGTACACAATAATCTCTCCAAAATGACTATACTTTGTGAAATAACTGTACTGTAATAAAGAACATACTGCAAACAATTTGCACACCGGATACTTTGAATAGCTTTAGTTAATGTGAAAAAGTAGCTCATAGCGAAAAATGTGGTTGTTTGCTAAAAAGTGGTCATTTTCCCTTTTGTATACATTTTATGCTATTTGGAAGTCATTTCCCTTTTTTATACATTTTATGCTTTTTGGAAGTCATTCTTAACATTTTCATATGTATTTCAAATATTTTTATCAAGTATCATAGTTTCAAACATTTCATTTAATTAATAAATTGTTTTGAACACTATAAATGCTTCATTTTATATTCATTGTGAGAAAAATGATATGTGCGGGTTTTAGTACCTGAAATTTCATTTCTGACCTGTTTTGTGAGTCATTTGAACAGCAGGGATGATCCACTCTTGTATATTCCTCCATTTCTAGCTGTGCACCTCATTGTATTGATTGGATCACATTCTGATACCATGTCACTCGTCTTGTGGAGTACAATAAGATGAAGAGGCTTGGGTGTTTGTTTAAGTAGTTTATTACATACAAACACATCAGGATGGAGGATTCAAAACAAACTTAAATAAACTAATAAACTGACTGACTACTCCTCTCATACATGCTTATACTCTGGCTGCTCACTCAAAATGGCACTGCTGCCTACACATGGTCTGTATTTATATGTACGTGCCCACAGACTGGAAAGCTTCTTAAAGGTACAGCACACACACTGATCTACAGGAGGGACCTAGGAGCACTAGCAGTAATGTTGATGGGGGGTGGATATTGGTAGAGGGGGTGTGGAGCAGGTGGACTGCCAGTTTGAAGCCTGCAGAGACTCCTTGTGTGACACACAGAGCTGTATCACTACCTGGAACTGCCATCACCAACATCTGAGTCAGGGCCTAGTGGGAAGACCAGTCACAGTGGTGATTGAGCTCTTCCTGGATCCTGCTTGGGTAGCATGGTGTCAAGAGTGAGATACCCACCCTAGCTTCCATCCTCTATGTGTGTCACCTCCATCCCATGTTTCTTGTCTAGTCCTCCCCATCACCTCCTTGTCTTCCCTATGTCTACATGCCTATGTATTCATTGTCCACACCCCATATGTGTCAGCAACTGCCCTGTTGGTCTTTGTCTGTGTTTTATGTTTGCTTGTGTGCAACACTTCCATGCTTTTTCCTGCTTTCCATCATTTGCCATCCTCTAATATCCTTCCCCATCTACGTTTCTTAAAAAAATGGATGCCTAGTCCACAAAAATATACACCCATACCCTCCCCTCCTCACTCCCACTTTTACCTTCACTGGGTCCTTGTATATGTTCTTCTACTTGCTTTCCATCTTTTCTGATTTTCCTATACACCCATTTCCTCAAATTTATATTTTAGAAATGTCAATTCAGTAACTGTGTGTGTGTGTGTGTGTGTGTGTGTGTGTGTGTGTGTGTGTGTGTGTGTACAATGCAATTGAAAACAGAAAAAAGCAAAGTGTTTGCTTTTTTTGTTAAACAAGAAACATCTTTATTAAACTATCACATATGACATGGGCAAGCTTACATTTATATAAATGAAAATAAACCACACCACCATAATCCTAATTTCATGTATTTTGCATCACAAACCACACTTACAAACTTCCAGTTGCAAAGACTATACATCACTTGTAATCTACCCAATCATTTTCAGTCAAACATTGTACAGCTCATTTAAGTTGTGCTTCTGTTAAACCTCATCCCCCCCTCCGTATGTATTGTTCCCACAATTCCCATTTTTTTCATATGTAGTTTGCTCCTACCCTTTTCTAAAGATCCCAATTCCAGTTGTTTTGTCTCTGTTACTATATTCACGACTTCTAATAAAGTTGGTTTAGATTTTGATTTCCATTTTCTAGTAATTGCTTGCTGTCATTTTTCAGACTCTTTAGACATGATGGTATGTTTTTGTAGTTTAGCAAAATGGGGTACAGAACTCAAGAATGTGATTCTTAAAAGTGTGACATGAACTTTATAGTGCTTTCATGTGCAGTCATGAAAGCTATTACTCCTGTTTGTTAAATGTTATTCACAGAAATGCCTACAAATTCTGAAATATCCATTGCAGGGTACGTCCTCAGACTTGTAGAGCAGCACAACCGTCAGTGCTAAGATATGCCAATTTACCTCCAGTACACGAGGTCAGAGTTCAAGTGAATGTCAGAGATATCTCTTTACATGTATACCAGACATCACATTATCTCCAGAAGGTTCTTTCCAGGCAATAAAACATGCAGCCATAGTGGCCATGTGGCTGTTTATGTGAAATTATGGATCAACTGAATGAATGTGGCTTATATAAAGGTTTCTGTTCCTTCGTAACAGATATGCAGGTGATGCAAACTATTTCAGTACAAGACTGGCATTTTACTGTCAGTAAACATGAAGAATTGTACATACTATTTTATTTTATGCAGTGATCAGTAGGACTTGTGGGGTAAGCATGACTTTAACTATTGCAGGATTTGGGGTGACAGACACTGACATACATCACAAACACTGCTAACATGACGTTTCAAATACTTTACACAAATGTTTATATTTTTGACCAGTCTGGACTTCACATACTTGTAGATTTGACAAACTCTACACTACTCTGAAACTTACATCGAGGCTTGAACTCCCAGCCTCTTCCATCTGCAGTGATAATCAGGGAAGTTTGTGTTTATGTCTTCATCTTAATAAAATACTGCAGTCTCACACACAGTTAATATGCGAGAACTCCAATGCAACCCATTAATTTATAGAAACAATAAAGTTTCTGATGACAAGTTGCATGTACTATACACAGATGCACAGATACGCATGTGCCTGCATGTACAAAATATCGAACTTAAAAACATTAATTCCAAGGGACTGAAAGTCAGAGAAAAATAATGTGATTCGGCAGGGGAGTTAGTGCCTCTCCATGTAATCGAACATTCATAAATCCAAACATTTTTACAGCTTGCAGAAGTGAAACAAACTCATTTGTTTTCTTCTGCCAACATTCATTTGTTGGAGGTCATGGAATATAGGGGAGTGGGAATATGCTCTTTCCCTACTGTTATGTGATCTCGCAGTTGGTATATATAATTAGCAGTTGGTGCGTGGGATCAATGTTTTGCCAGTTTCATGTATTTGTACTTCACACGCACACACGGGCACACATGCATACATGCACATAGACATACATATGCACGCATACACATGGATATGTACATGAACATACATGCACATATGCATGCCCGCAAACACACAGGCTTGTACATGAAAATATGTATGCACCTATACGTACACCCATGGGTAAACGCAAACATACATGCATATACACATACAATTGTATACACACACACGCACACACACACACACATATATATATATATATATATATAGAGAGAGAGAGAGAGATTTATGTATGGTCATAGCTAATAAGGCTCAAATGATCATATAGCTGCAGCCTGGGAAGGGTATACGAATGAAGAAAGTGTTATATTTGTGCAGGCAGTATATTCTAGCTTCCTTATACTAATTCTGTTTCACTTAGTGACAGTCGCTTGTATATATTGTATATAGTTAAATCAAATAGGACTTAGGAGTACTGATATACCTTCTCACACCTGCATAAACAAATATCTCCTTTCTATACCTTCTTTTGTGTTTTTATTCAGCTAGTATCCTATTCACTTAATTAAAGAAGTGAAATATTTATTTTTGTTATATCAGCACTGAATGTACCTGTTCTTAAGCAGGATTGTATGAAAATTTTTCACTTATCTGTTTTGAACCTATTTGTATTGTGTGAATTATTGTTTTGTCTTTGCATTTGTGTTTCTAAAAATGCTAATAAAAAATAAGATTGCAAAAAAAAAAAAAAAGTAATCCTCAAATTAATGAAAAGAAGCCTTCTGTCATAAAGGGGTAACGAATGTATCACTAGTTATCAAAAGTGTTTTAGTAAGGAAACAGTGCAGTCACTCAAGAATGTACAAAACTGACATTTACAAATAGAAAGGTAAGCGTATACCCAAACATAATACAGGTCTGTAACATGGAGATCAGATCGTATAAGGTACCCACACCTCCCCTGTTTAGACACTATATTTATGTATGAAGTTTGAAGGAAATCAAGAAGCACCAACCTAGTATTCCAGGCATTGTTCTTATGAATGGCAAAGCACCCACCACTGTCACGACAAGGCCATCATCCGTCACTGTTTTCTCACGCTCATAACTGCACTGAGCAGATGCCAGCTTCTGCTTAGCTTCTTGCAAAGCACCCACCACTGTCACGACAAAATCATCATCCGTCACTGTTTTCTCACGCTCATAACTGCACTGAGCGGATGCCAGCTTCTGCTTAGATTCTTGCAAAACACCCGCCACTGTCACGACAAAATCATCATCCGTCACTGTTTTCTCACGCTCATAACTGCACTGAGCGGATGCCAGCTTCTGCTTAGATTCTTGCAAAACACCCGCCACTGTCACGACAAAATCATCATCCGTCACTGTTTTCTCACGCTCATAACTGCACTGAGCGGATGCCAGCTTCTGCTTAGATTCTTGCAAAACACCCGCCACTGTCACGACAAAACCATCATCCGTCACTGTTTTCTCACGCTCATAACTGCACTGAGCAGATACCAGCTTCTGCTTAGCTTCTAGAAAAGTACCCACCGCTCTCACGAAAAAATCATCACCCGTCACTGTTTTCTCACGCTCATAACTGCACTGAGCAGATACCAGCTCCTGCTTAGCTTCTTGCAGACGCGATTCTGCATTTTTTAATGAATCTAGACTTCCTCCTTCCATTTCAATGCTGGTCTTCAAACGCGTGATTAGATCTAACAAATTACTTTCAAGTTCGTTAAGATAATCGGATGTTTTCTTTTTTAATAATAGCTGCTCATTTGCGTCCTGTATTTCTGTTAGAAAGTCGTATGAACGTTCAGCAGCCTGACAAGCATCGTATGCTGCATCCTTTATCAAGCCACGGACTTTAGTTATTGCTTCGGATGCAGACCCGTTTTTATTCTCCGAAATGGCATGGGCAAGGCAATTAAGAGCAGTCACAGTGTCTTTCAGTGATTTCTGTATGTCATTTTTATACCTTGGTTCCAAATATTTTGGTAATTCCATTTCTTTTGCTTTGTATGTAGCTGCTAGTATAATCTTGTAAAACAGACACGTAAATGTGAAGCACACATGCACAGATCTGGGTTCATGCTCTGCCAGAGCTGTTTTGTTTATTAGGGGTGTGGCATGACTATCCCCGACAACTAAATCCCGCCTCTGTCCCTCCCTTCCCAAGCACAGATTCGAACTCATGCTCTGCCAGTGCTGTTTTGTTTATTAGGGGTGTGGCATGACTATCCTCGACAACTAAAGCCCGCCTCCCCCTTTCTTGTCATGACAGATCATAACTTCCGCCAAAACGGACTACAGCACAGCACTCGCTAGGAAAAAAATGTGAGCACCAAGGTAAATTAGGCTAGAAATGCAATGTAATAGATGCATAAAACAGTTATTCTGTATCTGAAAGACCTAAACGTTATAAAAAAAAAAAAATACGCAACTAAAATGCTACAAAAATAATCTTTTATTTGCGCAAAAAAGTGAAGTTCTGTCCTTGCAAACATGATAAACATCTGACAAACTTTCCTACTTAAGCAAGCTGTAGAAGCCAGTTTATCAATGATATAATTTCTTCTTCTACCCAACAGAATGCCAAACGGCTGTTAGATTTGCTTTTAAACTAAGTGTGTCATGTCCCTCCCACGTCTTACTTCGTAATGCAGACCTTTACATTGTTATTCTGAAACGAGTAAGGAAGGCTCTCTGAGATGTCTCCGTTATTCCTCTGTAAATCATTATTGGTTGCATTTACTCGCTGCATATACGTTTGGCTTCGTATCCTGCACTATTTTAATTGCACTGTCCCAAGACTGTCTCTGTAAATATATAAAGCAGATCCATAACCATTAAACACATTGTTGTTTGTTTTTTGTTTGCACCGATAAACTATTTTGTTTACCTTTGTTGAATTCTGAAAGCCAGTAAACACCAGTTCTTAATCATATGAGTGATATTTTATGCCAGTGTTTCTCCTTTTCCAAGGTCGACAACGTGAAATAAACGAAAGCATCTCAACTGTAACTTAAATAATTAACTTATTCATTTATATTTTCCATTTTTAGTCAGTCTAGCCTCTAGCCTATTTACATTTACCTACCTGTAATGTACTTATGAAGAATTATTGAATGTATGCCTGACGAACAACACACAGTGTCACAGGAAGATCAGCGAAATCACCACAGCCCCAGCTTTGTGGCAGCTTCTATGCAATCTGCAGTCTTCATTTAAACATTAATACTACTTCCAGTTTTAGAGGATTAGGTTTCAAAAGTTCTGCAAAAATGATGCACTGAGATATAGACCCAACAGAAGCAATTTTACCATTGTAAGCATCCCCTAGACAAATAAGCATTACATTAAAAAAAGAAGAAAAGAAAAGTGTACCACCAAAATGAGCATTTTTGGTACCAGTAAGCCTACTAATAGACTTCCTTTATGTTTATGTTAAAAACATAATGCAATATAGATGCATGATTATGCAAAATCTTATTTCATATAAGTTGTCGCTTTATATTTCAAAAGCCTTACATCTGCTTTCTCTTTACTTGCTCTCCGGGTCCCCAATAAAACTCCCCAATGGCAAAGCTATAGGGTCCAGATCTCAGCCTAGCTGGGCAAGCTAAAACCTCCAGCACCCTCTCTGTCCAGCCAGTGCTTTGTGTCCCTGCCCAAGTAGCTGACACACACACACACACACACACACATACACACTGTGAGATACGAGTTTATACAACTTCACAGACACTCCTGGGAAAGGCTGGCACAGATTCTCCAGCTGTGCCCCTATTACCCAGACTATACTGTACTAATTCCTGCCACCACCCAGCTAATAATTATTAGCTACTCAAAGGCCCTTAAAAGAGTGTCCAATTATTACTGTGCAATATTATTATCCAAATAGGTAGTATAGCCCAGGGCTAAAGCTATTAGAGGGGCCTTGTACAGTTTTACCAAAGACATGCAAGTACTCTTAAGAGCTTAACTTATCTCTACATAAAACAGCCACGGTTGAAAGGGTTTAAAAATATTTAATAATAAATAATAAAAACGCAAGACAATATTTCTGACTGCACAGTGCTAGTCAAGAATTCAGAGATCACAGGTAAATACTTAAAATAACACAGTAGTAAAGTTCTGACATCACAGAAAAACAGTCTAATCTTTCTAATTCTTAGCTGTTTCTAAGAGAAAATACAATTCTAAAATAACTGACACATATAGAGCAAAGGCAGTGCTGAGTTGGATGGTCAAGACAAAAATGCTTAATGTCTTCTGATTCTGTCTGTTTAAATTGAAATTGCAGTCCAGGTTCACATTACATCCTTTTACACACCCTGGGGTTCCCAGGCTACACACTACATAATTTCTCATACTTCCTAGGTTCCCAGGCTAACAGAAACTGCATTTACACTCTTTTACACCTGGGCAGAAACCAGAGTAATAAAGGACATTTATGCCTGCAAATTCTAGCCATTAACTCTGGTCTTAAAACAATAGGCAGGAAGCCTCACCCTAGACTTACTGGCTCCGAATTCTAATATGAAAGGGTCACAACAGGCTTTACTTGGTCAGTAGAGTGTACTGTTTTCACATTTTCTTCAGTTCCACATGTAACACTATTTTTGTTTACATATAAGACACCAAGCCTGTAGTTTACATTCATATTTACAAATGACAGAATTATCTGCAAAATTCTATCTGGCTATGCTGGCAGCCTTAATCTATCTTTACCCAATCTTCACATATAGTCACATTTTAAAAAGGCATAATTGTTAAGTGTTCACATGAAGCTCTAATCAAGAATCACGAGGGCATAAAATATTTCTAAATTTATTGATTTGTTAAAAGTAATGTAACACTGGGGTGTTGCATGCTTGAATGTGATAAGAAAAAGTATATGAACCATGTATTTTTCTTTGTTCTGTGAGACTGATTTGAAAATCTTGGTGGGCAGTCTCCCAGTGTTGTCTGAATTAAAAAAAAACAGTACTTTGCACATCCTGAAGTGTTATTGCTGTCTCAAGACTAAAAAGATAAAACTCTTTGTTATAATTTATGCACTTTAACATTTTTAATTGACATTTACTCCTACTAATCAAAGTAGTTATTTCCCTTATATTTTTCTTCACTTCTTCTAGACTTGTGATAAACCGAGATGCTGCCGGTCCAGCTGGCTGGAATTTTGCAAATAATTATATGTCACTTGAAAATATTAATATGATTTATATAGAAATGTGACACTGCCAGCCCAGCTAGCTGGAATTTTGTAAATAATTCTATGTCATTTGTGAATAGTAATATGATTTGTATGCTCGTCCTAGAAATGTAAGAAAACTGAATGTTATCTGCCGAGCTTCAAGAATGTACCCACAGTGTTCACTACTGGAAAAGAACATCGTTAACTTGCAAACTCTAAGAAAATAAGTTGACAAGTAAAGAATTTCATGAGTGTGTTTACCACAGCTAGAAGACAGAATGTCTGAAGCTAGAAATTATTTATATTGTCTGGAAACAGAAAAAAATTACAGGTTTCAAAGGTAAAAGTGTGTAACTGTTTTGTGATTTCCAGTTCCAGGCAAGCTTCTAAGAAATGTGTCAGCTTCTAAGAGAAGTATTTTGACACAGAGATGCTAAACTGTATGTATCTGTTTAGCCTGGGAACTAGAGGCAGGTGTCATATAGTGATATAATCTAGCTAACCCAGCAGTAATGTGTATTATTAATTTAAGAACCATCTCAAAAGGTCAGTGCATTTTGTATATTTTCTTGAACCTATAAACATCCATTCAGCACTTGTATTTGTGCTGCACTGTAACTAAGATTTAGGTATGTTATTTCTCTTAGAGATAGATAGGAAATAGTAAGATCAGTCTAGATGTTTTCTGTATTTACGTCAGACTGTCCTGAAATGTTGTTTGAAAATATTTTCTATGATTCTGAACTCTGCTGTCACTGTGTTGAGTTAATGAGTATTGTCTTGTGGTTTTATTATTTATTATTAAATACATTTAAACATTTTAATTGTGGCTGGTTTGTTTATAGATATTTAAGCTCTTAGAGTACTTGCATATGTATTTGGGGACACCGTACAGGCCAGTCTTGAATAACCTTAATTTGGTCACACTTACCATTTGGATAATAGGAACATTGCACAGTAGAATTGGTCACCCTTTGGGAAGGGCCTTATAGTAGCTGATAAAGGGTGGTTAGTGGCAGTGATTTCTATCTTATAGTCTGGGCAAAAGGGAGAATAGCTAGTGAACCTGTGCCAGCCCTCCCCAGGAGTGTCTGTGTCTTTGTATATAAATCAAATCTCAAAGTGCATGCGTGTGTGTGTGTGTGTGTGTGTGTGTGTGTGTGTGTGTGTGTGCATGCGTGTACATGTGTGTGTGTGTGTGTGTGTGTGTGTGTGTGTGTGTGTGTGTGTGTGTGTGTGTGTGTGAACTACTTGGGCAGGGACATGAAGCACTGGTTCAACAGAGAGAGTGCTGGAGATTTTGGCTTGACCACTTCGCTGAGATCTTAACCCTATAGCTGTGCTAGTGGGGGGGTCTTATTGGGGATCTGGAGAGAGAGAGAGAGATGGAGAAACCAGTCCCAGACTGACTGTGATCTCTGTGTGCTCTTAAGGGAAATTGTACTTTACTGTATGTGTACCTGTCATCCTTCCAATGTGTACATCCCTCACTGGTGTTAGTGGTGAGAATTGAGGCTCCTTGATTACTGTGCCAGTGCAGGGGCATCACACTTGTAACTCCCATTATTTATATCATTCTGTCTTTAGTGGAACTGCATGGCTTCAAGGAAGTCACCCTTGGTTTCTCCTTTCCTTTCTTGGTTCTCCTTGCCCAAGACAGTTATTACACCACTTTCAGCTCTGAACTAGTATTTGTGCACAGTCAACATTGACTCAGTGCACTGAACTGTCTCTTTAGTGTGTTTTTAATTTTCTATATATGTGTCCCTACAAGTTAATAGATATGTATGTAACAGTGAAGTCTGCAGTGTGAAAACCAGTCTGGGGGCTATATTTTATGTAAAATGTAAATATTATGGCAGCCTAAAATAAATAATTATGTCCACTGTAATAGCCCCATTTTCTTAGAACACAGCAGCCCCAGTGGTACTTTCTCCTTTAACTGTGCTCAATTTATTGTTTTTAGCAGTGCACTGTCTCCCTTTCTTAACATTATTTATCTTCTTGTGTAACCACTTTCAGTTCTGAGCCTGTATTTTTTCAGAGTTGCACTACTGCATTCTGACTTACTTTCCCTCATTGTTTTGCTAAGCTGTGGGATTTGGGGTAGCCTTTGGACTTTGCATTCACTGTCCATAGAAGCCTCCTTACATTACATAGTTGTTCAAACAGTAAAGTGTACTTTTTTTACTGTTATCACCATTAGTCAGGTCATGGTGATTTTGGGCTAACTCTCCTACTAAATAGTGTCTTAGAGTAAGAAAACCAAGGCATTCATCTAGTAGCACAGAGGCCATTAACTGCAGTGATCTTTTTACTTTATCTCTCTCTAATTTGTGGCTGTTTACATTTAAGCCACTGATTGCTTTCTCTGTCTCTTGACAAATTTTCAACCCACTTCATTCACCCTCTCTAATGCTCAGGCTCATTCTGGTTCCCTACTCTACTCCCAAATTCCACCCACCCCCTCTTACTCTGCATTTATACTTCCATAGCACAACCCGCATATTCCTCAAACCAATACCAGCTGTTCCCTTCAGTAGGAAACAATCAATACAGTTACTCCCAATAGTAACACCTACTCTAGGTTATCACCCAAAACACTCTCACAAATTGTCTTAATCCTTTACTCCTATAACTATCAAATTACATCTCTACAACCAACCACTACCCTTCTAACATTTTGTTATCCTAATTTACAACAGAGATAAAACCCAAGTTAAATAAGATGCTCCTAAGTTAAATTATTTTAGTACTTCTCCTCACTCGACTAGTCTTTATCACCAGTTATCAAATCCACCCCCTTCAAATGCTGAGGAGTTCAATCAATCCTCACAAAGAATATCAACATTAAACCCAGCCTGTCTTTCTCCATAACAGCCCATCTCTACAAACAAAGCACATCTGATTTATTTATCTATAAATATCTTAAAACTAAGCACCCAAATTTACAATCAAATATCAAACTATGGCCAACATATAACTGGCCACACTCTTCCCTCTGTAAAATATCAATTCAGAAAAGTTAGCAGAGATATTCACCACAACCCTGGTCTCACTATTCATAAAACCATCACTCCAAACCCAAAAATAAGCCAGTCACCTAACACATCTCAGCAAAAAACAGAATCCAAACTCACATTACTAAATACAAACCTAAGAAATATGTGCAATAAAACCCATGACATACATGCTTATCTTGCCACATACATCCCTGATGTAGTCATAGCAACTGAAGCCTGGTTAAAAAAAAGACATAAAGGACAATGAGTTCACTCCCCCAGGATACAATATACTTAGGCATGGCAGACAAAACCAGCATGCTGGGGGGGTGTAGCAATCATCTATAAAAATCCCTAACCATCATCTTACTTCCACAGGAATTACCCAAACTTAACAATGCTGGACTACTAATAACACTGCTAAAAATCAAGACTATGAAAACTATATGTTTAGCAGCAATTTATATACCACCAGGGAATAACATTGATACTGCTGAAAGCATCCTGTATTAGATATGCCAACAAATTAACAATGGAACTATAATATTTGGAGACTTAAGGCAACTCATAAATTCCACCCCCACTGAATTTAGAAATTTGTACAACTTCAGCAGACAAATAACAACCACACTTACTACAATCAATAAAACTTCAGGGAGACACTCAATATTAGACTGGATTCTTGCAAACAAACCAGACAAACTGACAAAAGTAGGCTGCCTTTCAGGCAGTATAAGTGATTCCATACCAACATATGCCATTACAGCTCACCATAACCTAGATAAACATATTATCTATAACCAAATATGAAATGCAGCCAATTTTAGCAAAGATATTTTCAATGAAACATTAAAAAATATAACTGGAATATAATTAGAATAAGGCCACTAGATACTGCTGTAGAACACTTTAATAACATATTCTTATAGACCTTAAATAATTTAACACCAGTATGTAATAAAAGAGTAAAGACCAACCCTACACCATGGCTGACAAAGGAAACAAAATCATAATAAAAAGGGATAAAACCTGAAACTGGTATAAAAATAGAACTCAAAATGCCCTCCAGCAACTTAGACAGCTTAGAAACCTTGCAAAACTCCATGTCAAACAGGATAAGCAAACATACTATACCAACCTACAAGACAAACATATAAACAACCCAAAACTTTTTTGGTCATCACTAAATTAACTCCTCCAACCTGGCAAGACCACTTGTCACTCTCCAAAAACAGACAATATGACAGACTGTATGCCCACACAGTTTTATGCCTACTTTATACAATTAATAGTATCTCTCTTAGAGACAGATCTGCCACCCTCACTGTGGAAAAAATCCTACATCATACCACTGCAGAAAGGCAGCACATCTACAGAGTTTAATAACTACAGACTGATAGCGATTCTCTCCCATATGCAGTGAATGTGATAGCTATCCTCAAATAACCTGCTCTCAGAAATATAACATGGTTTTAGACCCAAGCACACCACTACTGCTCTACTACATTTTACCAATATAAGAAACTGGCATAGAAACAACGGTCTGCTTGTGTCCACCATGTTCTTAGACTTGTCAAAGGCAGTTGATACTGCCTCACACCAGCAACTGCTTGTTTGACTCTCATCACTAGGACTTTCACAATACTCCTTGTTGCAGTTCTTCTGGAAGGCAAGCCATTAAATAGCAACAAACCTGTCACAAGTCTCATTTATTCTATTTAGTTGAGACACGGAGGCTGGGTTATGAGTTCGAGCCATTTATTGTACAAACACATCAGGAGCCGTAACTTGTACATCTGCTTCATACTTCATATGCTTACTGACTGACTACTTACTTCTGACACACTCCCATATGCATCTCCATTCAAACTTACATACAGATTGACACTCAAACCCTTGATCATCTTCTCTCAAACTGGCTGACTGACTGACTAAGCACTAACCTTGCACATGCTCAGTACGTTGCATGCACCTGCTGTCTAGCTACAGTGGCTAATTAAGTTCAATATATACAATGATATAGATCCTTCCCCTTTAAATTTTGTTTGACATTGCAAAATACAAGAACAAAGGCATATTTAAGGGCTAGACATTATTTCAATATTTCAACAAAACATAACTGACTTCAAATCCAAGTCGCTGTGTATTTAGGATTGGGTTTGCAAATTCTACCCGATCTGGTTGCATAGAAATTCTGACTTGGTTTAGCAAATGGGACAGTATCTGGGGATTTATTCAGTATTGGAACATCTGGGTTTACATCTGAGTTGTTTAAAGTAAGCACATATCCTTTTGAATTTGAACAGTTGACAAGTCACTCTGGAAATGAGTCACTGGTGCAGGCAATCTGCTGTGGCACTGGTCCTGAGACAGGTAACACAGGTCTACAATTCCTTATGTAATCCATTCCTTCAGATTGTATGATGTGAGATCTTGGTTCCTCACAAATGTCCTTCACGATTCCTACATGATCATAACCTTTGGATGTTTGCATTCTCACATCTTCTCCTTGTAGCAATGGTCGAAGGGATTTACTGGTTTTATCACAGTACAACTTTTGTGACTGGCATTTTCTTGAAAGTTGAGCCTTGACCAAGCTATTGTTCTTTGCATTTAGTTCTAACAATTGTTTGCTGATTGGAAGAGTTGTTCATGCCTGTCTGGACATCAGTCTTTGAGCAGGTGAACCAAGCAAGTTGTCTCGAGGAATGTTTCTGAGATTGAGTAAGTTAAGGAAAACACTGGTATCCTCTCTTTTGGATTTCTCCAGCAAGTACTTTGCACTCCAAACTACATGTTCAGCTAGACCATTGGCTTGTGGATATGCATGACTACTGGTAACATGAACAAAATCCCAAGACTCAGCAAATTTCTTTAACTGCTTACTAGTAAACTGTGCACCATTGTCAGACATAACTTTCTGCGGACTATCATGGACAGAAACATGTCTCTTCAATTTTGTAATAACTGTGCTGGACAGCAAGTTAGGATGTAGGTCAATTTCAAACCAACCTGAGTAGGAATCAACTAATACCAAGTAATGTTGACCATTCCATTCGAAAATAACTGCAGCAATCATCAATCATTGTAATTCAGGAATTTGGTGTAGCTGAAGTGGTTCTTTTTGTTGATGCAGTTTGGTACTGTTGCAAACTGAACATGCTAGAGTTTCCTTCTCTATATCTTTGGACATAAAAGGCCAAAATACAATGCCCCATGCCCTTCTTTTGGTTGAATCACTGCCTGGGTGACCACGATGCAACATTTTGATATATTCATATTGTAAATCTTTAAGAATTACCACTTTTGGACCTTTCATGATGACTCCATCTTCTATCTTGAGCTCATCTCTGTAAGGAAAATACTGCTGAATGTCACGTTGTAGACTGATTTTGTCATGTTGGCCATTCTTAACTGATGTCATTCAGCTTCTGGAGAATTATGTCTGAAGCTGTGTGACTTCTTAAGTCATCAAGCTGTAATGATGAAAAATTTCTGACTCCCATGACTTCAAAGTTTGCATTTTTATTCTCATGCTGCACTGTCATTTGTCTGGGTGCGTGAGACAAAGCATCAGCAAGGTACACTTGTTTGCCTTTTTTGTAAACAATATTGAAATTGTCGGAAATCCAAAAAGACAATAAAAAGCTCTAAAAGACACACTTCTTTTGTAGTCTGAACCCAAAAGGCAGCAAAAACCAACTCAAAATATAAGAACTGGATTTATTAAGTGCCTTTGTTTCACTTCATTGGAAACTTCATCAGAATACAAAAAACATCAACAGGATCTCATTTTTAAACTCCCTCCAAGATCTAAATGACCAGTCAAACACCAATTAAAACTCATCAATTAACTATTTAAAGAGACAACCTATAACCCCCCCCAGTCAGACACTAAAACATAAAAATGAATGTTTGTCTTTCAGCTTTTCCCAGTTAGGGGTCGGTACAGCGGAATTCTGGTCCGCTAACGATTGGCAGTGGATTTTTACAGTGCCGAATTGCCAGCCCGATGCTCAACCTCAAAAGAAGGCACACCCATTCACACACGCACCTACCTGCATGTCTTTAGGAGGACATGCAGACTCCACACAGGAGGTGCTCCAGCCGAGAATCGAATGGGAGAACCTCTTGTTGTGAGGGGACAAAGCTAACCACTGCACCACTGCAGCCTCTCAAAAATATAAAAATGAATGCAGATATAAAAATCTTAATAAAATTACATCTCCAGGTGTTTTAAATAAACAATTAATTGAGCAAGTTTCATTAATACCCAGTACCTTTATGGCATTGAGTATTAACTGCCTTTTAAGCTCACATTTAAGTAAATGTTCATCTGTTACAAAACCTCTTCGGTCTTTCAAAATTTGTTCTAGAATAGTAAACTTGAAAGAATGTAAAGGAAATTCAACAATATGTCTAGCCAGTGCACTTTTTATATAATTTTTTCTTATACATAATAAATGTTCATACACCCTTTTCTTGAACTTACTGCTAGTTTTACCCACATAAAATGATTACATTCTAGGCAGGAGGCAAGATAAATTATGTTAGATGAATCACATGTATAATAACTTTGTAACTTGATAACAACGTCGTTCACAATAAACACATGTTCAGTAAAAATGAATGGACACTGAGGGCACTGGCCACACTTATACATACCCTTTCTTACAGCATTAACTAAAACTGAAGATTCCAATACGTTTTTAAAATATTTATCTTTTTTAAAAACTATCTTAGGGCATTCACCCACAACCTCCAATATTCTGCTATCACAAGTCAAAATCGACCAGTTTCTCTTCAGACTGTTAACCATATTATTACTATCTAATGAGTAAGTTGTAATGAAAAACTTTTTATTCTTATTCATATGTTTCTTATCACTAATGTCTGGCTGTAGCTCAACAACAAAATTATCGGCACCTTCCCCATTCGGAATAGTATAATTCCTGTCCTGAACGGTATCTTGAAGACCCAATAGGGGGTTATACACACCATGCACCCTCTTAAATATTACATCTTCCTTAATATTATTAAGAAATACAACCAGATAACCCTATTTCAAAACATATCAATTACAATGTCTACTTCACTTAAAAAAGCTGTGGTATCAGAGACTATTCTGGCTACCCTAACCAGCTGGCCTTTTGCCACAGCTTTTTTCTAATGGTGGGGGTGCCCTAGTATGTTACTTACAACAACAAGGCAAGATGATGTGGGTGAGTGCTCCTTGTTGTCAGATCCAAGACAGAATACAGAATTCTTCTTCTTCTTTCGGCTTTTTCCCGGTTAGGGGTCGCCACAGCGGATCACCTCGTCCGCACATTGAGTGGCAGTGGAATTTTACGGTGTGGAGTTGCCAGCCCGGCGCCCAACCTTCCACAGAAGGCACACACACACGCACACCTAGGGCCAATTTAGAGTGTCCAATCCACCTGCAGCATGTCTTTGGGATGTGGGAGGAAACCGGAGCACCCGGAGGAAACCCACGCAACCACAGGGAGGACATGCAGACTCCGCACAGAAGGCACCCCAGCCGAGGATCGAACCAGAGAACCTCTTGCTGTGAGGCGGCAATGCTAACCACTGCACCACCGTGGCCGCCCTCCAAGACAGAATACAGAATACTGGGTGCAAATTCCCAATAATATCTAAATATATTTCTGTGATGGTTTACAGAATGACATCACACATATTTTGTCATCTGACTCTTGTTTCCCACACTACCCCCATAACAAGAAGCTGCCAGGGTTTTAGCACCTAGGTGCTACATTACATCTCTCAAGCTTTGATAAAGTTTCATTAAAGCAAGTAGAAACCATGAAACAATAAAACCCTTTCCACTCTTCCTCAAGGACTATTCTCTGGTACAGACATTGCATCTCCGACTTCATTCAAAACTGTGGGAAAACATCTTTATGGCTTATCATAAATTAATTTAATTTCAAGAATATTTTGCAAAGTCAGGTGGATTAACATCTTGTCTTCCAGTATATTCTGTTAACGTGTATTCATTTAATCAGTTACACTGCAATCTAACATACATGTGCATTTCTTTTTCTGTCCAGCAGGACACACTATTGGTACATTTTTAACACAAGCAAACTTCAGACATACATTTTCAACACAATCATCTGTACACATTAGTTTGATATACACATATAATATACAATTCTTTACAAAACTCCAGCTAGCTCTGCTGGCATAGGTTTCACATACATCACCCTTGCTTCTCTTAGCATAGCTGACATTACCTCCCATCATCACATCTCTCCGCCTCTGAAGACTCAAGCTAGTTTTTCAAGTGACCCTTGAGAAACATGGCTTGAGAGACATGATCTTATCTTGGAATATACTACCCCATACCCTGTCTTGAGAGTCCATCTGCATTGGCATTGCTGAACCCACTACAGTGCTGCACTGTCATATCATATGCCTGCAATCCTAATCTCCACCTTAATAACTTGGCATTCTGCTGGCTGGCTCTATGCAGCCATGTTAGGGGATTTTGGTCTGTAACCAAAGTGAATTTCCTTTCATACTGATAAGGCTGAAATTTCTGTAGTACCCATACTATGGCTAGACATCCTTTTCTACAACTGCATAACATTCCTCCCTGAGTTGGAGTCTATGCTATGATATACAACTGGATGCGCTTGTCTCACTGAGGAAACCGAGCTAAGTACAGCCTCCACCCCATAGTTTGAAGCATCCACCTGAAGAACAAATTATTTGCTGTAATCTGGACTGGCTAACACAGTGGTTCCTCCCAAAGCTTATTTAAGCTTCTGGAATGCTTGCTCACATGCTGTGGTCAACACAACCTTATCTGGCCTGTTCTTCCTTGTCAGGTCTGTGAGGCCAGCAGCTATCATACTATAATTAGGAATGAACTTTCTATAGTGCCTCGCTGTCCCCAAGAATGCCTTCAATTGCTTTTTGGTAACAGGGGCAGGCTATGCCTGAATGACTTCCACTTTGGCAGTTTATGGCCTGATCTTACCACTACCCACTCTATGCCCCAGGTAGGAGACCTCTGCCATACACACCTGACACTTACTGGGCTTAATGGTCAGTTCTTCCCTCTGTAGTCTGCCTGGCACCTCTCTGACTTGCTGAAGGTGCTCATGCCAGGAATGGCTGCAGATAACAACATCATCCATGTAGACAAGTGCATAATCTCCTGCTCCTGACAGGATACGATCTACAAGCCTCTGGAACATGGCTGGGGCATTTTACATCCCAAAGGGCATCTTTGTGAACTTCTACAATCCAAAAGAAATTACAAAGGCTAATCTTTCTCTAGCAGTGGGAGTCAAGTGCACCTGCCAGTAGCCCTTGGTCAGATCAGTAGTGGTCAGATACTTAGTCGCACCTAGCTGCTCTAAGGCTTCATCTGTCCTAGGGATGGAGTAACCATCTGACTCTGTCTGACTATTTAGCTTCCTGTAGCCCACACAAAACCTGCTGCTGCCATCTTTCTTTGCTACCAGCACCACTGGGGAGGCCCACAGATTGCTGAACTCCTGGATTACTCCCACTTCCAGCATTTACTTTATCTCCTCTGACAGAGTCTGGCTGACTCACTCAGGCACCTTCTAATGGGCCTGCTTGAAAGGCCTTTGGGGTCCTGTATCCATATGATGCTGTATAAGATGGGTGCACCCTGGTTTCCCAGTGGACACGTCCCCAAACTCCTGTAACACTGCTTGGATTTCTCGAACCTGGGTAGGTGATAACTGCTGGGACATTGCTACCCCTTCCACTGAGGTGTTAGCCCAAGCCCCACTGAGGAGATCAGTTACCAGATCCCCCTCAGACTCTCCCTGCCATCCACTGCAAATTCTCAGCACAAGGGCCTCCCTATCATGGTAATGCTTTATCATGTTAATGTGGTACAATTTGTGCCCCTGTCTCCTGCCTAGCAGGTTTACCATATATTTAACATCACTGACCTTCCTTATCACTTTGAAGGGTGCCTCCCAAGCTGCCTACAGCTTATTGTATCTGACAGGAATGAGCACCATAACCTGCTGTCCCACAGCATGCTGTCAAGCTTCAGCATTCCTGTCATAACAGATCTTTTTCTGCTGTTGGGTTCTTACCAGGTTCTCCTGGGCCAAATCCATGCGGTCACTTAGCCTTGTCCTGAGGTTTAGGACATATGCCACAAAAGACTCCTTGTGGGATTCACACTCACCCTCCCACTCATCATGAATCAAATATAAATCCCCCCTCACCCTATGCCCATACAGCAATTCAAAGGGTGAAAAACCTAAAGATTCCTGGGGTACCTCTCTGTATGCAAACAACAGATGGGGTAAATATTTGTTCCAATTGTCTCTTAAACTGGTCTGCAAATGCTCTGAGCATGGTCTTTAGTGCAGAATTTAACCTGTCCACAAGACCATTAGTCTGGGGGTGCTAGGGGGTGGTCTTTAGGTATTTCACCCCACAGCACTCCCACAGACAAGCCATCAGGTGTGACATGAAACTGTCACCTCTGTCAGTCAGTATTTCTCTCAGGAGGCCTACCCTGCTGCAATCTCCAAAAAAGCACTTGCCACCTTATCTGCCTTGATGGAGGACAGAGCTACAGCTTTAGGGTATCTAGTAGTATAATCTACTACAACCAGGATGTACGTCTTCCATGTGGAACTTGGGGTACTCAGAGGCTCCACAATATTCATAGCTACTCTACGAAATGGTTCCTCAATGGCAGGCAAAGGCATCAAAGGAGCTTTAACTCCATCTCCTGCCTTGCCTACTTTCTGGCACTGCTCACAAGTCTTGCAATACCCTGCTACATCACTTGCAATCCGAGGCCAATAAAAGTTCTGCATAGTCCATCTCATGGTACATTTTATCCCCATGTAACCTGCAAAGGGAATTTATGGGCTATGGCTAGAACTGCCAGACGGTAGGCTCTGGGCACTACCAACTGCTAGATTACCTCACCCTCTAGCCCTTCCTCATGGGTCCACTCTCTGTACAGTAACCCTTTGCTCCAGCATACAGTCTCCCCTTTTCCTTGAGAATCAGATGCCTCTCTAGCTACCTCCTCAAGCCTCATAATGTAGGGTCCAATAGCTGAGCCTGTCTCAACTCCCTCTTTGTGACCATCCCTAGCTCCCCTTCCATTGCAGTCACCCAGTCCAAGAGAACATCAGTACATACCTGCAGCTGTGGATCCTCTCAGGCTCACTGCTTCAGGGTAGCTCCTTCTCTGAAATAGCCACATCACCAGCCCTGGCTTCAGGTGTGAGGCCTATCTGGATCTCCCCCAGGCTATCACACCCACATGCCTGTCTCCAAGCAGGACTGCATGTCACTGCATGCACACAAGGTATTGCATTATCAGAATGATTCCCTATCATGACATCTGCAGGGATATTGTCAAGTATGTCTACTTCCTTGCTTCTTTTTCCACCCTCCCAGTCAAGGTGAACCCTGGCCAAAGGCATTTGGAATGGAATCCCTCCTAAAGCTCTGACTGGAGTGGCCAAGCAAGTACTGCTCCTCTTTAACCATAACCACTGCAGGCTTCACAATGATTATGTCAGAGGCTGTGTCTCTCTTGGCAGTGGACTGTTTCCCATCCACCATGATAGGATACAAACTCCAGTGATAGTTTGGTACCCCCGTTGTTTCCAGACAACTTACCACCGGCATTCTGTTATTCTCCCTTGCTGGTTCCTTCACCTTTTGTTCCCCACCTTGCTTCCATGTTCATCTATATGTTACATGGACCACTGGTTACATTTAGAACATCTAAACCTGAGTCCTGGTCATGTGTCTGAACTACTGGCTTCCCTATTACTAGTGGACTGTGTTGGGGTGGTTTAGGCTAACCACTATTGGTTCCCTTATATCCATGTGCAGCACTGGGTATCTCTTCTTGTGCAGTGATGCCCTGCTTGCTAAGCAGAGATCCCCTCTTCTCCCCAGCTCATCTGTAGAGCTACATTTCCTGTCTGCCAATCAGATTTTTGTGTCCTCAGGCAAAGTGCTAAGGGCTTGTTCCCTCACCAAAAGTCTACCAGCCTTTCAAAAGTGGTGACCTGACACCTCTCACTCACCTCTGAAAATAAGTGCTTATTTCAGCAATATAATCACATACACTTTCATCTGTCTAGCGTCTATGCTCAGAAAAGTTTTTTCTGTAAGCTTCAGTTGTTAACTTAAACATTCTTATTAGCAGTGTTTAACTTTTTCATAATCTAAACAATCAGTATCAGACAACTTGGAAGCAGCCGTTGCAGCTTTTCCATGAAGTAAGGGGGTCAGGAACCGTACCCAGAGCCCTTGGTCATCATTATATTGTTTATATACTCTTTTCAAATATATGAATGAAACTATCAAAATTATCACATTCTTGGTACTGAGGAAGAAATTTACTGACCTTTATGGCTTCTGGGGTTCAGTTATTCCCTTCCCCATTACCTCCATGACCCTGATGAAGGGTCCCCATTACCTCCCTGATCCTGACGAAGGATCAGCATTTCTTTTTCTGTTGCCTCTGTTTCCCATTTTCTTTTGCCTTCAAACATCACAGTCTATCCTTTTCTTCGGCCTCCAAACGCCGCAGTTTCTCATTTTCTTCAGCCTCCAAATGCCACAGTGACTCATTTTCTTCAGCCTCCAAATGCAATAGTCTCTCTGCTGATTCTAATTCCAAACATTTGGTCTCTAGTTCAAGACTCTTTAGGATAATCACAAAGCTTTCTTTAGTTATGTTAGTAACCTGGGTGGTAATTCCCAGATATGCTCAGAATTAGTCCAAAATGACAAAAAATACACTGAACCCACAGACATTGCCAACATCGTAGCTGACAGGTTCAGTGCAAACTTCTCCCCCCCCCTCCCCACCAAAAGGGCAAATATCTATCCCAGCAGAGTGCTGCCCCCCTGACATCTCAGATGCTCAGGTAAGAGCCACCCTCTCCAAAGCAAAAAATACAGCATCAATGGGACCAGACGGTGTCCCGGGTGCATCCTACATGAACTCCAAGAAGAGCTAAACCCAAACATATAACTACTGTTCAATCTCAGCCTTACTACAGGATATGTGCCCAAAGAGTGGCGTACAGCAACAGTGGTTCCTCTCCATAAAGGTGGTGCCTCAACAGATCCTGGAAACTATCGCCCCATAAGCCTGACTAGCTTAGTCTGCAAAGCTATGGAAAGGATCATCATGGACCTCATAAAGATATTGGGGACCTACAGACACTGGATCCTACCCAGTTTGGCTTTGTTAAGGGCAGATCCTGCCTCTTAAACCTGGTTGATTTCTTTGAAACTGTCACCAAGGCGATTGACGAGGGGAAGGTGGTCCACACAGCCTACCTGGACCTCACAAAAGTCTTCGATACAATACCCCACTCGGGCATTATAGATAAGCTCACCAGCTTAAATATAAACCCCTATGTCACTAGATGGATTGCAAACTGGCTCAAGGACAGAACCCACATGGTTAGAATTGCTGGGGCCATGTCAGACTCCAAACCAGTTACAAGTGGTGTCCCACAAGGCTCAGTCCTGGGACCTCTCTTGTTTTGTATATATTTCTCGGAGGTACAGGCCAACACAGAAGGACTGTGGCTGACCAAGTTTGCAGATGACTGCAAACTGGGCACCATAATCGACTCTCCAGCCGACACAAGCATCCTCCAAAAGGGCCTCATAGAAACAGACAACTGGTGCCAGAGCCATGGCCTCAAGCTAAATGCCAAAAAGTGTATAGTCATCCCCTTTGGCAAAAACAAAGTGCCCACAAATTACCACATAGGTGGTAATCCATTAAGTACAGAAGAAGTAATTAGGGACCTGGGGACCCAAGTTGATAGCAATCTCTCATTTGACAACCATGTGGCCAAAGTGGTTAGAAAAACATTTTATATAGCCCACCTAATCATGAAGGGATTCACATCTAGATCAGGGGAGGTCATCGTGCCTCTTTCCTCATCCCTCATCAGGCCCATAATTGAGTACAATGCCCCTTTTGGGATGTACCTTACCAGACACCTGCAGCAACTGGAAAGACCCCAAAAGTACCTCACCAAGAGGATCAAAGGGCTCAAACAGATGCCATATGCTGCCCGGTTAAAGAAACTCCAGCTCTATTCAGTGGCATACCACCTGTTCAGAGGCGATCTGTGCCTGACATATAAAGCCATGTCCAACCCGGAATTAATGGACATGCTGCACCTCAGAAAATCCAAATCCCATCGAGCTACGCTCGAGACTTGAACCTCAGCACTGAAATAAATAGGACATGCTGGAGGGACAGATTCATAACCCAGAGGCTCCCTTCACTCTGGAATAAAATCCCAGTCCAGGTTAGGCAGAGTCCCTCATTGACTCTCTTCAAGAGGAATCTTGATGAGTGGATGGGAGATCGTAGGTTTACCCCGGGTATCACTTCTGTGTCACTGTTAGACAGAGGCACAGTATACTAACCTCGAAAAAGGGCATAGCAAAATAAATTTAAAATGGGTGGCGAAAGCCAAACACATTATGGCTAGGCTGATAAATGCCCTAGGGCAGATAGCCTAGTATGAATCTATGAACCTATGAACTGCAGACAGATTTTTAAGTCTTCTGAGGAAAAGGTGAACTGTCCTGTTTCTGAGTGCTGCATGTTCCCATCGCCAGACTGGTTATCCTCCTGGTTGTTGGTCTGTGCTGCAACTAAGGCTGAGACCATTTCCTCTTTAGTCAGGTTGGCACCAGTCCTTTGGCTTTGCACACCTTGGCCGACTGGTTCTTTGTCAGCTTCTCATAGTCCTCTACTGACATCTTTGCCTGCTTTTCCTGACTAAACTAAACTAACAAAAGTAAGTAAAACTGTTGTGAAAATGAAACTCTGCATGTTTACCTTGTGGTTTCTGAGAATAAACACACCTTCAGTGACAACTACCTACAGGCTACAGAGGTTCAATTAATATCCCACCAATATTACATCAAAAGAAGACCCTCCCAGACTACTGTTCAGATAAAATAACGAGATGAGGAATATATGTAATATTATTAAAGACAACTGGAAAATGTTGACGTCAGATGACAAACTTAAGGACATTGTGGGTGAAAAGCTGTGTTTTGGTTTTAAGAACAGTCATAATCTTAAAAGGATTTTATGTAAAGAGCCACCTCTTAAACCATGTCTGTTTTTTGGCTCCAATAAGCATGGTACTTTTCCATGCAGATGTTGTAAAGCTTGCACATATATTAATAAGCAAACATGTTTTTGCCATCCAGTAACAGGACTGAATTGTCAGCCCAGACTGTATGCATATTGCTGAAGTAAGAATGTTGTATATTTGTCCCTACACTCTTCTTCTTGCAATGTTTCTATGTATGAAAAACTAGCAGGATGCTTAAAGAACACATCCTGCAGCACGTCCGTAATATTAGAAATGGTTCCGAACAGAGCCAGATTGCACAGCATGTTAGTAATAATGGGTATGACGGGCTCTGATCTATCGTACGGAACTTGCAGAATCAAAATGGATTATGGGCAGACCATACCCCTGGATTAAATGGTGTTTTTCCATTGAAACCAGCCCTTAAGAGCCATAGATAATGTTGTTGAACTGATTGGTGTGTTATGGAGGTGTGTCTGATTTTTGAGTTCTTACTGGTTTCTAAGATGGATATGAGTTTGTAGCTTTCATTATGTTTAATTTATGATGTTGATGCTTTTTATTGGCTAATTCATGTTTTTAAATAAATGGGATGATATTGTGTGTTATCTGATGAAAGGTGGTCTGCCTGAAGCACTAATCTTTTTTACTTTAAATGGTGGTCTTAACCTATGCACAGTGTGTTGGTCCTTGTTGGCTTGTTTTTGTTTCATTTCTTATATCATAATTATTTTCCTGATGGCTGACAAGCTAGTATTGTGTCACTTATGTACTTATGTATTTATGTTTACATTGGTTGCCACCACTGTAGCGGTTACCATCGTGCAAACACATTGCCTGTGTTTGCACAATGGTAAGTGGTGTGTACTGTTTTCAAATGTTGCAAAATCCAAAAATCTGCACTCTCAGTATCTGTGATAACTGGAATTGGCAGGAAACATCATTATAGATTGGTCTGCATCTGCATTAGACATGGCTGGTATTTGTGGAGAGGTTTTGAGATTTTGGTCTCAAAGGTGGGGTGTGCAGGAGTCCAAAGTGGCTGTTGGAGTCCTAGTGAGTGATTATAGTCCCTAGCTGTTGCATGAGTGCTATCATGTGTTGATTACAAATCAGATGCATGGAATAGTTTGGCCTGGGATTTGTCCAGTGCTATCAGTATCCTCAGCACTGGTGAACAGCGTAGAAATCACTACAGAGACCTCAGGATAAGGAAGAAGAATACCCTTGACCATTGGATAGAGGAATGTCAGAGTGGCAGTACTCCACAGATGTGTAAATATTTACAGGCACCAGTTGCAAGAATTAGCAGCTGTATTTTTTCAGGATTTGTACTCTTAATGGTATTCTGTTGTGTTCTGTTTTTCCACACCTGATGCAGGTAGATTGCTCTCAGACACTGAGAATTTATGAAACAAGACTGGCACGGATGTGAGATGCAAGTGGTATGTATGCATGCAAACAGCACTGTTATTGTAGCATTAAGAGTAAATAAAGCTTATTGTGTTAAATACTTATCACAGTAAGTATGCATTTGTCAGTTGTAAAGGAAATGTATGCATGCATTAGTCTGTAGGCTAAAACAACAGTCCAGTATTGCAGAATAGTCAGATGTTGGTTGAGAAACCACACTTCTCAACTATGTAATACTGTTTAAGTTTACATCAATATTGCGATGTAATGTAAGACCTATAAACCAGGGACAACAATAGCCTTCTGCAGATTATCGGTATAATTGGAACACGTATATGTACAATGTATGCACATATCCATAATTGCTTGATGCAGTTAATATACTATGCATCTGTTATGAGGCTGGTTGTTTTAACAGTGTACAAGTTATTAGTTAAAAGTTGGTAGTATGGAAAGTAACGGTAGCAGAATCATACCTCTCCACTGTTCAGATTTTTGTCGAATGTCCAGATTTGTATTTCATACTTTTGGTATGTTCCTCATAAAATGTGAAGTCACTAAATAATGACATATATTTCAGTCTCAGACTTCAAATCATTCCTAAAAATATATGTTCCAACAAACCCTATTACTTTATCAATTTCCCAAGTTAACAGGAGTAATATTTAAAATATGTTCTTATCTTTGGGCCTTTGTCCCCCCTTTTTGTCAGGGTTTGTCCAGATTTCTTGCACTAAGAGGTGGAGAGGTATGAGCAGAATCAAGTCATAGACCTGTACATGTTCATTGTATGTCACATATGACTTTAGTAATTTTCTCCTTTTTTCTCTCTCAGCCCACCCCTTTTCTTCTTTTTTTTATTTTTGGCTGTTTTTGCTTATTTTTTGTGTTGTTGTATATAATTTTGTATTTCTTTGTTACCTATTTTTATTAGTTATTATTTTTAGTTGTGTTTTTTATAATTATTTATAATATTTGTTTTTGTTATCATTTTTTATTGTTTACATTGTTCTGGTTATGTTTGATTTTATTATTGTATTTTAATGTTTTATTTTATTACTATAGCACAGCAGGGTAGGCCAGTTCCCTGTGATCTGCCTACAGTCACTCCACTGGCTACAGCACCAAGGGCCAGCACTTCTGACCTGCAGCCTAGCTGCACTCCCCCCCTGATGTCCCTACCCTACCTGGACCTTCAGGTAGTTTTGCCTCAGAGGATAGGCTTGTGGTCTTCTCAGTTGAACTGTCAGTTATGGTGTGTAGAACTGTGTGCCACACAACTGGTGCACACCTACACCAAGTGGAGACACTGCTCTCCATCAATGTCTTGAATAACACAAGGACACATGCACATCAGACACTGCAGACATCAGTGCAGTGAGGTGACAGTGATGACAGTTCAGTGGTTGAGGACTCGGTTCTCACTGTCACCAAATGTGACAACCATGAGTTTACGATTTCCCCACCCTTACCCCAACCATGGTGTTCACCCCTCTCTTGTGTCCTTTACCAGCCCTGTGTATTGGCTCATATGTCTTGCCTGTCAGCAAATGCTTTGTCACCTTCCCAACTTGCCTGCCCCAGACATACTTATGTCTCCTCTACAATATTCCTCTCTCTCCTTAAAAAAAAGAAGACACCTGTCCCAAAAAGATATCATCCCATACGTAGCTCACCATTTCACGCACTTGTCTACTTGACACACTTAATTTGGTCCAATTGGCTTCACAACACAATTATATTGTTGCCACTCCCCTCTCTCTGGGGGTAACAGTCCAAATTCAACTAAGATTCTGTACATGCGATCAGTTGTTACTGTTAAAGGAATGGATAGCTATGGTTCTTTCCTACACCCTTCCTGCAAATTTCTGCCTTCCTTTCACTTTGTTTTTCCCCTGCTTGCTCCCCATTTCATCAATTTCCGTCATCTCCCCCATTTCTTTTCTTTAAAGAATCTGTGCATGATGGTGCGTGAGATGCACCATCGCTAAGAACTGGTAAAAAGTACTATTAGTTATATAAACTTGTATTTGATACCACTTCCATGCAGCACCAAACATTTCATTATTACACCCTTTTTAATTTCTCCAAATCTTTTGAGTTTCTAACACCATGATGGGAATGGACCCCATTCCGAAGTCAAAGTACAATTAAAGTTCATGAAATCATAGTCAGCCAAAAGTGCTCTTCGCAGCACCCGCAATGTGCCCAGTAATGACTCCTTCTGTAGATCGTACGGAGTTACTTGTATTGGTAGCATATCTAAATTTGATTGTACACTCTTTTTTTATAAGACCCGTTGCTCCTATTATTATAGGAACTATCTGGGTATCTTTCTTCCACATTGCTCTCATTTCTGCTTGCAAATCCAGATATTTTATAACTTTGTGTCTCTCTATACGCAGGGGAATAGTCACTGGGTGTGGCAATTTCAATGATCAATGCTGTTTTTGTCTTCTTTTCTTGGACCACTATATCAGATTTTCTAGCACTTATCTTTTGAACTGTTGGTATTGGATGATCCCATGTGATATAAACTTCATCATTTTCTATGATGCTTTGTCACTCATGTTTCCAGTGTTTTTCAGCCACTTCAATACCATAATGTTTGCATAATCTCCAGTGCAACAGTCTCGCCACATTATTATGCCTTTGAAAATACAATCCTTCTGCCATTAGTATGTCTCAACCAGCAATGAGGTGTGCAACCGTTTCCAATTCTGTTTTGCAAAACTTAAATTTGTTTGCTTCTCCTACATGTTCAGTGAACTTTGTAAACCAATGTGCATGTACCCATTATCTTGCGCCACCAATATTAACTTTCATCTCTTGGTTTGGATTTGCCTCTCCTTAACCATTCCTGCATTTGTTCCTGATCAACATGAGGTTCTTCCAGAAGTTTTCTATACTTTCAACTATATTTATGCTTTTTCCACATTTCTTTCCTTCTCATCTGATCCTTCACCTTATATTCTTTCTTTTGTTTTTTGGCACATTCAGTTGCTACCTGATTTTTATCTACTTCTGGTTTGATTTCCACTCCTGCTTGACACTGATATGCTTCTGCTAGATTAAGCAGATAAGTCATCTTAGATTTATTCTCCTCGTGTTTCAAAATCTTCACTACATTTGGGTCTTGTAAGGTCAACAGATATGTGTGGAGTCCCACAATTTCAGATCTATACATGTAATCAATTTCAAGGAGGCCCATCCCTCCTTCAGAGCGGGGAATATATAATTTTGGTATGCATTAATTTTCATAAATCATTTGGTGAGCATAAAGCATCCTTCTTGTTTTCTTGTCTAATCTATCCAACACATTTTGTGGCCAGTCAATCACTCCAAAATTGTAATATAGAACAGGAAGAACAAATTGATTTATATCTTGGATTTTGTTCCTAGATGTCAGTGCTGTTTTCAAGATTAATTTAAGTCTTCCAAATTATTCCTTACTAAGTTTTATTTGCATTTGTTCATGTTTCATTGTTCATCCTTCATCAATTTGCAAATATTTATATTCTCCTTGCTCAAGTTTTTTTATATCACATTATTGTCCCAAACTGATGTTTTCCTTGTGTTGCAGTTTTCCTGGTTTAAAGGTTGCCTTTGCACATTTATCAAGACCAAATGACATTCTTATATCATCTGAAAAAGTTTTGACAACTTGCAGTTGTACTTTCAGTTCCTCATCTGATGAGCTATACAGTTTTAAATCATCGACAAAGAGAAAATGAGAAGTCTTTACACTTTGTTGTTTTCTAGGAGCCAAATTATTGCCATGGCCTAAACTGTTAAGTAGACAACGTAATGGGTTAAGGGCAAGGCAGAACAGCAGCGGTGAGAAAAAGTCACCCTGGAATATCCCCCTTTGATTTTTTATCCTTGGGATAATAATTTGTCCGTTATCACAACTTAATTGCAAAGTGGTCTGCTGCTGTAATGTAGTCGATCAGTGTTGGATGTATCTTATACATTTTTAAGCACTCTTTTATCCATGAATGTGGGATACTATCAAATGCTTTTTTGTAGTCAACCCATGCAATACTTAGATTCTTCCCCTTTTTACAGTTCTCCACTGTAGATCAGAGTGTAAAGTGAGTGTGCTATATCTTTAAGAAACACGTGAGGCTGTATATGCATGTAAATAAATTCTAGACACATGCAATCTCTAGTGCCATTTTGAAGGAGCAGCCTGTGAGAGCAAGCATGCATGATCGCAGTTGTTAGTTTGTATATAAGTTACTTAAGTTAAGGTCAGTAAGCCTCTATAGTGATGTGTTTGTATAACATAAAGCTGCTTAAACAGAACCTATGAGGGCTCTTCTATTATGTGCTAGACACAAAAGCAACATGGTGTCAGAACTGGGATTGAAGAGAGAAGAATATTTGGTGCCATGAGGTGCAAAGATGACAGTGAAGGTAAAACCAAGAGAAAATAGCACAAACATCGCCAGAAAGAATCAAAAGTAATGAGAAATAGCACAGACTATTCATTTGACATGAAAGACAAAAAGGGCATCACAAGGGCACAAAGCACATTATTATGCAAGCGGAAAGTACGAAAAGTTTGTTAACCAAAGAAAATGTTTAAACTAAAAGTATTTGATGAAATGATATACAGTAAAGCAAAAACAAGCATGGTCAGGACAAAACAAGTGTATTTAAGGCAAACCTGGGCATGTGTAGAGTAAAACGAGCACAAGAAAAGTACATTGGGCATGAAAAAGGGCTTAAACAAGCAAAATGAATATAATAAAAATGAAAACAAAGGACACACTAAGTAAAAATAAAACAAGGAGGCTATATGTGTTTTGGCAAAGTGCTGTGTTTGGTCATAACTATGACTTTGTATTGTATTATGGGCTTAAGTAAAGTTATTCAAAGTATCTCAAAGTATGTAAAAGTGCTTACAGTGTGTGCTTATTAGTGTGCATGCATTTCAAAGAGTTTATTGTGTGCAAAGTGCAAATATTTCATGAAATACAGTCAAAGTATAGCCATTTCAAAAAGATTCTTGTGCTGGGTATGTCTATTCGCAGAGTGCCGCCATTACAGAGTGTTTCTTGCACTGCAAAGAGTTGCCCAGCAAAGTACCGCCATTCTGGGGACATTTCAGTGTGCTGTATGCAGTTATTCACAAAGAGCTATTACTTCTAAAAGTTATTGAGTTTAAGGCAACAGATGTTCGATTTATTCACATTGTGAAGTTACTTGACATGTTTCTTACACTGATAAGAGGTGTTTTCTTGCAAAAGATGACATTACAAGAGTATTACTGTACCCAAGAGTTATTAAGTCTCATCGCAAGGTTATTGAATGTTTCTTAAAATTATGATAAATGACTTTAGCATTTTCGCCTTTCCAACGATATTACGAAAGTACCAAAACACCCGAGAAGTTTATGTCACAGAGTCCAGTTATTCGAAGGTACTACGAGTTTGTTCATTTGAATAATTCCAAAAAGCCCAAAAAGTATAAGTTCAGAGCCAAAGGCATTGGACAATTACTGGCAGTAGTTTCTGGAATATGTGCATGTGTGCATGTTTGTGCTTATTTGCAAAACCCTTCGCTGGTGTGTGTTAATATGGCAGATGGATTTCAAAAGCCCCTACCACTTGTATTTATGTATTTATTTATTTATTTATTTATTTACATTTGTTTACCAGGAAATTCCGGCTGGACATAGGTCCTTTTTCAGCGGAGGCTCGGGGAGAAAAGCTCCACAGAATAACATGGTAGACGGTAAACAATAACAATCAATGAATGTATACAGTAGAGGTGATCATGACATGGAGAAATACAGGAGCAAATTAGGTACAGTTGAGTAGAAGCTCTAATTACAACACTGACAAATAAGTAAAACATGGAAGTACAAATGATCTAAACAGTGACTAGATAATAATAATAACAGACTAAAAGATAAATAAATCCTGGAAGGATTAACAAGAAGTGATGAAAATATTGCAGAGAATTGAAGAATATTTCAGCAAGACTACAATATTTTTATACAAGTAGCTTATGCAGATAGAGATGCTTGCACCAGGGCATTCATTTTGCTAAACCTAGTAGGGGCAGAGGCTATAGAAACAGAGCGTTCATTTGTGTATGCACCAGCATATGAAGGAGAAGGTGCGGACTGTCATATTGTCATAAAAGCTAAATCAAGGGAAGACCCCGAGTGTTTGAAGCACACATTCAGAGGGATGTGTAACCCCCAAATGAATATTACATTAGAGATGCATTTGCTTTACACGAGAGATCAGAAACCAGGGGAAACATTTGCAGCTTATATAACTGACTTGTGAAACAGAGCTAAAATGTGTCAGTTTGGTGATTTGAAAGATGAGCTGATAAAGGACAGGCTTATATGTGGTATTAACAGTGCTGCTGTGAGAAGGATTTTGCTTTCCATGACATGACAGAAAAACATACAGGTATGCTTGTGAGTGACAAGAGCCTGGTTTCAGTTGACTCCAGAGCAAATGTAGATAGTATGCAACACGTGGCAAATAAGAGCAGGCCTAAATATGTGGTTGCTACAGGAAGTACAAGCATGAATCAGCAAAACCCAAATCTACTTTTATTGTTAACTGTCACAGTTGTGGTGCAAATCATGAGTCTAAAAGAGAGAAGTGCTTAGCATTTGGTCAGCAATGTCATAAGTGTAAAAACTGCAACCATTTCCAAATGTTTTGCAAATCAAGTAAGCCTCACACAGTTGTAAAGAAATGTCACACAAAAAAGTAACTTGATCAAGTAGAGTTGAATCAGTCAGCTTTCTATGTAGATGGTGCATCAGTGCTTGTTGAAAGAGTTGATGCAGTGAACTTATTAACAAGAAGTGAAGTGTTTTGTACTGTCCGAATTAATGAAAAATCCACAGAGCTCAAATTAGACACTGGATCAAAGTGTAATGTTATATTAGCAGACACATTTGCTAGAGTGAGGACCAATGAACAACTCAATGTAACCTGTAGTGCAAGACTTGCTGTTTATGCAGGTGAAGAAATTCAAACTAAAGGTTCCATTATGCTTTCATGTTATTTGGCTGAGAACTGTTACAATTTGTTATTCTATGTAGTCCAAAGAACAGTGCAATATTTATTGTGTCTCAAAGTTTAAGACTCAATCTACTTTCTTTTGCTAAAGAAGTTCATCACATAAGTGCATTTCCGAGTTCTAATATCTCTGAAGTCATTTTATAAGAGTATGCTGATAGTTTCTATGACAAGTTAGACAAACTTCTAGTTTTGTATTCCATGAAGTTAGACCCAGAAGTCACTCCAGTACTTAGACCAGCAAGAAGAGGTCCTGAAAGCTATAAAAGATAAAGTTAAGGCTCAGCTGGATAAAATGGTGCAGCAAGGTATAAATTCTTGACACATGCAATCCCGAGTGCCATTTTGATATTGCAGACAGAGAGAAAGCATGCATGATTGCAGTTGTTAGTTTCTATACAAGTTACTGAAGTTAGTCAGTAATCCTGTACAGTGACATGTTTGTATAAAATAAAGCTGCTTAAACAGAACCCACAAAGACTCTTCTATCATGTCCTAGACATGAAAGCGACATCAACTATTATTTAACTACAAATGATCCTTTGTTCCATATGACCTTCTTTTATTGGCCTTTTGTTCTATTGCCATAATTGAGTTTTCTTCTAAATGACTATAAACTCTGTTAGCATCAATTCCCGTGTACAGTTTATATGTCGTTGGAAGGCACGTTATTGGTCTATAATTTTTAGGGTAGCTTGCAGGTTCACACTTAAGTAGGAGCATTGTTTTTCTTGTTGTTAGCCAGATTGATGTTTGTTCAGGTTATACATATACATAGTTCTTACTCAGGGCTAAATCTTCGTGCAAAAATGTTAATACTTTTAGCCAAAAGTTAGGTACTGCATCTGGGCCTGGGGTTTTCCAATTAGAGGTTTTTCTTTAACTTTATTTCAATCTCTTTGGCTGTTACTTCATCCTATTTCATATCCTGTACCTTTAAACTTCTTATTCTTTCTTTAACTTTTTCTATCCATTTAGCATCTTTGTTATGTTTCACAGAATCTTCACTGATATTTCTCAAAAATGTATCTATTTCATCTTTTTTGGTGGTCTTTCAATTCCTTTTACCTTGTTTCCCAATTCTCTATAAAACTTTTTTGGGTCATCAATAAATTACTTATTTTGTACTTTTGCTTTATATTTATTTTCATACCTTCTAAGTTTTCCGCCTGTGCTGAAATTATTAATTTGTTATTTGCGATAGGTCTGTTCTAATACTGCACATTGCTTTTATCACATCTATCTTTCTTAGTATTTTTGTTGATCTGTTCCCTCTTCTATAGTCTTCTAACAGTGACACTTCTTGTCTTAGTTGCGTTATATTTTTCTCTGTTCAATATTTCCATGATGGTAATCGATTTCTCCCCTTCCTTTCCCTCACTACCTTGTGTTCTTGTGGTAGAACCTTATGAATTATTAATTTTAGCAGCACAGTAATATATCCTGTTTACTTCTGTTATATCACATGGATCTCTATGAACAGTCCCAATTACTGTGTTCATTTGATTTATCAGACTTCTGACTTTTTGGGTTTTATTAACCTTCTGCAGTCTATTTCTTTCATTGATCTTGATATATCTATGTCTGTTAAATCAAGCAGATCTTCTCTTACCTCATGTTCTTCCAAACTGAGGGCACATCCCTTGTTTTCTCTTTCCTGCAGGCATTCTATAGAAGTTCTAAAGCATCTTCCTGTGGCACATTCTCTTCAAATTCATTCTGTGCTGTCCATTACTCTATCATATGGGAACTCACTGGCCTATCACTCCTCAACATTGAGTGCATCAGAGTTACCACAGTTTCCTGTTCCTTCCCTTGGTGTCTAGCTCAAGTGAACATTTATGCTGGTTTCCTGTGGAAGGCTCCAAATTATCTTCATATGGCACCTCCCTGTTCCACTGGTTTCCCCTATATTTGATTATTTATTACTCTGTCCTGTTGTGTGCTTTCTGAATTAGATTTTCTACACTGAATCCTTCACTTCTCAGGTACTCCATAACCTCAGTTTCTATTTGTTTAACTTCTCCATTACTAATCTCCCTTTCTACTTTTCCTCTTAGTCTTCTTATTTTTTGTATTATAAAGTTTTCCATGCCCGGATTCCTTTGTCTGTAGTTCTCTTCAGATATCTCTCGTGCTGTTCTTTTTGTTTAGGTTAGTTTTGCTTTCTCCTTTGCATAAATATTACACCAAATTAAATCTCTTTTTTTTTTCTCATGTCTACATTTCTTGTTTAGATGTTTTCTGATATTTCTGCTTCTCCTTACTTTGGGGACTCACTCCATCATGCTGTGATGTGACCTGTGTTAGACCCTCTACACGAAATCCTTCACTTCATATACACTCCATAACTTCAACTTCTATTTTCTAACTTCAAATTTACTAATCTTCTTTTCTATATTCCATCTTTGTGATATTTTATTTTATTGTGACATTTTCCATATCCGGATACCTTTGCCTGTATTTCTCTTTGAATGTCTTTGGGGTGCCTTCTTCACATTGATTAATTTGGCTTTCTTCTTTGCATAAATATTGCACCATAAGTATCTCTCTTTCTTTCCCATGTCCATATTTCTTTTTTATACTTTTCAAATATCTCCTGGTTTTGTTGTTTATATTTTTGCACTTCCTCAGATGCTTCTTTTTCCAAACACATCAAAATTTGAAAGGTTTAATCAATAAATGGTTCATACAAGTATTACATCATTGGAGGCTAGGCCTCAATCTGGGAGGCGGTGTCTTAGACATACCCACAAATTGACCCTTGGTGTTAAAACAAAGTGATTAATACATGATAAAGTGTATGGGATGTGTTTTAGAACATGGGATGTTTTAATTGATAAAACAATCAGTTGAGTAGTAATGGGAGCTTAAAACACTTAACAAGATTCAAAGTACTTTTACCACCGTAACATGTACAAGCAAGCAAAATCTGAGGGTAATGCTACTCAATGCTAGGAGTCTGTTAGAAAAATATGTATTAATGTGTGTGCTTAATGCTAATTAGAAGCTAAAAGAGTTTACACGTTTTTCGTTCTATTTTATACAGCTTAGTTTTATATGAGACTAAAAGATGTTTTTGAAACTGCAGTATGCTTTCTCAAACTTGCAAAATGCCCTCTGACCTAGTGCTTGCTAATACAGCAAAATCCTTGCTTATGCCTTTTGGAAATGTACTGAGAAGCAGGTGATTATCTGCTAGGTCAGGAAGCAATATATGAAAACAATGCTATATTCTATAATGTTATGATTTTGAACAATTAGCTCTGTTCGTGTTATGAGAACATGTACAGCTGCAGAGGGAAGAGATAAAGGGAGACAAAGAACTGTTGAAGAAATGAACTGCAATCTATCCTTGCTTTGTGCTCAAATTAGCCGTAGTACCTTGAATGGTAACACTGCATATATCTAACTGGTGGTAGCCAAGGCCACGTTGTTTTTCTTAGGAAGTTTCTCACAAAATTGTTAGTGCAAGCAGAAAAGTATGAAAATAGCTGCTATGAAGTAATGATGTTAAAACTTGTGATCTGCTACATCAGCTTGGTAGGCAATGTCTTATTAGAAAGTGTATAAAAATGTTGGCATTTCCTAATTCTAGTTAGACAAACTCTGTACTAGCATGTTTTTGTCTCCTTGCTGCAAGATTAAAGTGCCTTAACCTGAACCTGCCGTGTACTGATCTTTTTAAAGTTAATTTTTCATTTGACAGATTTGGTCCTTCGGACCGGAAAACTCTCACTCTGACTCAGGTCAGATGGGCCTGGTGGCATGAAACCGTACGGGGAAGAGACGACATTGGTTCTTCTGCTTTGAAAGACCTCTGACTAAATTGTCGTTCAAAAGAGGCCAGCCACTGTTTCTGATCTGTGATTGGAGGACGAGTTGACGGCCCCAGTGCAAGCAGACAATCACGGAGGCTCAGGTAAGGAGGAATTTACCTTTTTCTGTTTTATATCAGGGACTTGTTACAGTATTTTTGTTTTGTCAGGGAGATCTATAAAAGTACAGATCAGGAACAAAAAAGATTGCTGTCTTGTCATAGATCAGGGAAACAGAATAGGTAGACAGTTATTCTAGATAAACTGTGAAAAAAAAGAAATCGTGGTACCACGTGATAAGAAGGGTTATGTAACATTTTTCTTTAACTAAGTTAGGACAACATGAGAAACAAGTGCACAAAAAGATCCTGAGACCCACCATTAACCGAAGACACGAAATATATGCAATTACAGCGTGTCGATAATGTTAGATACTATACAAAATGGGTTAATAAATATGAATTTGATGGAAAACAAGAAAAATCTTCACTTATTAAACTTGTCAAACAGCACAAAACTGACACAAAAGGTCAGGTAAAAAAGCAACGTCAATTAGGCATTCCTCAGGCACACAGGTGGCTTGAGAAAGCAAACTGCAGGGAACAAAAGATTAAGAATTCAAAAGCAATGTTTTTAGATAAGGAAGCCAATAACCTGGTAATAGCATCGGCCCCTCCACCCCCTCCGCTTCCCTTACTAGAATATGAAGCGAGTGGACAAGCTGATCCACCTCCGCTATACCCGACTGTCCCTACGAAACCAAAACCGTTTGTCAGAGATCCTGTTGAGACTAGGTCTCGAACACATAAAACAAGAGGGGATATGGAGCTATATCAAATGAATGAAAATTCATGAGCTATGAGTGAAGAAGAGATATCCTCAGGCAGGACAGGAAGGGCAGGACCCGACTATCCTAGTATATAGACCGTGGACACCGGAAGACATCTGGAAAGCCACAGAGGGGATTCCCCATCCAAAAGTTAATTTTAGAAAATTCTTAGAAGATTTACAGGGCATGAGGTTAAGTTACCATTTAAATGGGGAAGAAGTAGAAAAAGTAGTCAGACAAATCGTAGGTCCAGATTGGCACATGATCAGTGGCAACTGGAATCCTCATGACGCAGAACATAAGCCACTCCCACATAGCAACGCAGAGCTGGATAACAGAGTGAAAGGTCTGACAGACCAAATCTCTGAGAAATGGAAGCCTAGGGAAGACTGGACTTGCATTAATCAATGCATCCAACAAGAAGGTGAAACTGTTGATAGATATTTTGCTAGATTATTAGAATGTTTTAATAACCATTGTGGAATGCAGGTACCTGAAGACCAAACACTTGATTCCCCATATGAGCAGCAGCTAAAGAATGCATTTTTGAAAGGTAGTATTGCACCTATCAGTAGTTTTATTACAAAGCACATGGTAGATCACCATACAAGTAGATTACAGTCCTTACTTGAATATGCAAGACATGCCAAAAGGCATTTTAATAGCAAAAAGAAAAAGAAAACCCAAGTATATGCAGTAGAAGACGGAGCAGAAGTTTTTGTAGTACAATCAGGGAAGAAGGGCAAGAAAAATGCCCAGGGAAACAAACAATCTGATAAGCGATCAGAAGAGTTTGAAGAGAGAAAGAAAAGGGGTGAATGTTTTAAATGCGGGAAAAAGGGACACTTGGCAAGGGATTACAAGCAAAATAAAAAGGTAGCCATTGAAGATAAGGAGAGTGAGGACTGACTATATGGTAGTCAGGAATCACTAGAAAGGAATAACCAAGAAAAGACAAACGTAAATGGGATAGAAGAAATAGAGGATGTACAAGAAATCACAGACAGTGAAGAAAATGAAATTTTGGACTTAGCATTATTGAGCCTGGAGTTCTACTTAGCAGACACAAAACTGGAAGTTATGCTTCTGGTAGAGGGGAGGGAAGTAAATTTTTTGTGTGACTCAGGGGCATCACGGACCCTGATACATCCTTCCAAACTACCAGAAAATTCAGAATCACTTGACTATATATTAATGAAAGCAGCTAATGGGCAGCTGTATCGGGAGCCACTCTCCCATAACATAGCAATAACTGACCCTGTTTCAGGGATGACCCAGAAAAGCAAAATTGTTGTTTCTGCAAAATGCCCAGTGAATCTTTTGGGCAGAGACCTTATGCAGATTTATGGCATAGCAGTAGTTCCAACCATGCAAGGTATGGAGGCACAGTGACAAATGGACACTTTTGTAGTACGATCGGAGGGGTGAAACATTTTACTGGTACAGCCAGGACTTGGTTACGACTGGTCTAGGGGCAGTAACCGAAGAATTGATGAACGTAGCATCAGTAAGTCACCCTCCCTTGACACTGATAAACAGCATTTGTTGCATTGTACTCTGTATTATTGCAGCACACCAGGACCTGATAGGGAATATGAACAAGAATTGTTTAAAAACCATGCAAACAAATTGGTATTACGTAATCTGTACTGGGACACAGAGGGGAACAGTGTAGTTAGCTGTTCATTGCCCCAGGAATTCTTTGCACTTTACAAATCTAATTGACTACCACATGTTAGCTTAACTAAGGACAAAAACGTAAAGTGGGCAGACCTAGGAGAAAAAGTCACAAGGTGGGAAAAACAGACAGAATTTGAGCTATCCAAACAGGGAGTACAAAAGCATAAGTTAAACTGGATAACACAGACACACCCAGCTGTGCACCTGCAATCTAGCGAGGACAGCTGATTAGCACTCTTATTAGAAGAGGAAGAGAAAGCTTTACAAAGCATATCAGAAACTCTCTGGTCAACAGGGAAATCAGATGTAGGACTTATTCGTACAGCAGGACAAGTTACAATCACGTCAAAGTCAGCATTTAGACCACAGAAAAGACAGTATCCCTTGAGAAAGGATGCAGAAGTAGGAATCAAACCTATAATAGCAGCCTTACTTAAGGAAGGAGTACTGGTAGAATCTCCTGATTCACCATGTAACACACCCTTATTTCCTGTTAGAAAAGCAAATGGAGAATGGCGTATGGTCCAAGATTTACAAGCTGTAAATGATGCAGTAATACCCAGAGCACCTATGGTGCCAGATCCACACACCTTATTGAATGATTTAAAACCTCAACAGAAGTATTTTTCTGTGGTAGATATTAGCAATGCATTTTTCTCAATACCGATACACCCTGACAGCTAATACTGGTTTGCATTTACATTTCAGGGGAAAAGGTACACATATACGCGACTACCACAGGGATATTGTGAAAGTCCAAAAATATTCGCACAGGAAATGGCAAGTAACTTGGCAGGATTTATCCCACCGAAAGGCAGCCAAATTTTACTTTATGTAGACGACATTCTGCTGGTAGCCCCCACCCAGCAAGAATGCAGAGAAGATACCATAGCATTACTACAATTTTTAGCCACTCAAGGACACAAAGTAAACAAAAGCAAACTGCAACTTTGGAAAAAACAGGTTAGATACCTAGGATATGTAATATCCAAAGAAGGCAGAATATTAGATGAAGATAGAAAATTAGCAATCTTACAAGCACCAAAACCGACTACCAAGAAGGAAATGATGTCTTTCTTAGGTGCGACTAATTTTTGTCGGAGTTGGATTCCAAACTATGCCCTGGAATCTGCTCCATTGACCGACTTGATATACAAGAAACCTATGGCAGCACAAGATTTATTACAATGGACACCAGAAGCAGAATCAGCTTTCTGCAAACTGAAGCAATTGATAGCATCGTCATTAGTTTTAGGCTTACCGAATTATCATAAATGTTTTTTCCAAACTGTAGATTGTAAGCAAGGTTATATGACATCAGTATTGACACAGCAACATGGGGACAAGCAACACCCCATAGCTTACTATTCATCACAGCTAGACCCAGTGGCGCAATCTCTGCCCCACTGTGTACAAGCAGTAGTCGCAGCTGTAATGGCAGTGCAGGCGTCAGCCTCAGTAGTGTTGTTCCACCCTCTCACATTGAGAGTACCTCATGCAGTCGCAATTATTTTACTGCAAGAAAAAGTAGCATATCTTTCCCCTGCTAGACATCTTTCTTGTATGACTATACTGTTGAGCCAACCTCATATGACAATTGAATGATGCACAACTTTAAATCCATCAACCTTGCTCCCAACCCCTGTGGATGGCACACCACATTGTTGCCTGCAGGAGATTGAGCAAAAGACACTACCTAGAAAAGATCTTATGGATGTTCCCTTGGATGATGCCGAGTTGACATACTACGTGGACGGCTCATGCAAAAAGGGTCCTACAGGGCAGAATCTAGTAGGGTATGCAGTAGTCTCTGATACTGAGATTTTAGAAGCAAAGTCTTCACCACACAACTTATCTGCACAAGCAGCAGAATTGATTGCCTTGACAAAGGCATGCACCTTAGCAAAGGGTAAATGTGTAAACATTTTTACTGATAGCCAGTACACTTTTTCTACTGTACATGTTTTTGCACAGCAGTGGAAGAATAGAGGAATGATAACATCTACTGGTAAACTGATTAATCATGCGCAATTTATTTTAGATTTGTCAGAATCTATTCAGTTACCTCGAAAAGTAGCTATTTGCAAATGCGTAGCTCATACCAAACAACAGGATAGGATTTCAAAAGGCAATGCGAGAGCTGACACAGCTGCAAAGCAGGCAGCTACAGCTTCAGAAGTATTTCTTTTGAGTGAGGAATTACAACCTTCTGAGATTTTAGATTTAGAAATGTTAAAAACAATGCAGACACTCACTACAAAAGTAGAAAAACAAAAATGGGTAAAACGAGGAGCAATCCTTGAGAAGGGGCTGTACATCTCCAAGGAAGGAAAACCAATTTTGCTGTCTAACTTGTTTAGATATGCAGCTTTGTTGAGCCATGGGCAGAGCCATGTCTCAACAGGGGGGATGGTACAGTTAGTGAATCGAGTATTTATAACGTATGGATTTACAAATTACACTAAAATTGTGCGGCATGTCATATTTGTAATAAACATCATGCACAAGGGGCATTGAAGCCTAAGCAAGGGAGTTTCCCTACACCACCATAACCGTTCCATACTATTTGTATGGACTTCATAGAATTGAACAAATGCAAAAATAAGAAGTACTGTCTTGTCATTATAGATATGTTTTCCAAATGGGTGGAAGCTTTTCCGACCAAAAATCCAGATGCAGCTACTGTTGCGAAAATACTTGTTAAAGAAATTATTCCTAGATTTGGCATACCGGAAAAGATCTACAGCGACAATGGCACACACTTTGTAAATCAAACTATACAACAACTGAGTCGTTTTTTTCAGAATTTCTTTAAAAAAACATTGCGCATATCATCCACAATCTGCAGGACTAGTAGAGAGGCACAATGGGGTTTTGAAGAGTAAGCTTAGGAAAATAATGACAGAGACTCAGAAGAATTGAGTGCACTGTTTACCTCTGGCACTGTTGAGTATGAGAAGTGTTCCAAATGCAAAGGGGTTAACTCCTTTTGAAATGATATTTGGGAGGGCATATTATGTACCTCAGTGGAAACTTCTCATGCCTGCAGATCAGGAGGTCGACAGTTCACTTGCAATGTATATGAGGAAACTTATGAATAATAAACAACTGTTGCAGTCAAATTCTGTTTCAGATCAAGAACAGACCCGACCATCGGAAGCAGCAGTGCGACCAGGCATTCGACCAGGTGAATGGATTTGGATAAAAGTCATTAAGAAGAAGAACTGGAGCTCCCCGAAGTGGGAAGGACCATTTCAAGTTTTGCTGACAGCACCCACTGCAGTGAAGATTGCTGAGCATGCATCCTAGATCCATTTAACACACTGCAAATTGGTCAAGAACTTTGAACTGGACAAAAACCTTGTTACTGTTACACAACAAGAACAAAATGACCAGGTATAGAGTAAACAGGGATACAGAACAATCTCAGAAAAAATTGCATGATTATCCTGTTAGCTATACTGGTGACAATGAGCTTTTTGCTGTGGCCTTTCCTTTTTTCAGCCACACAAGTTGAACTGAACAAATGTGATGCATTACTCATAGACTGGCATCCAAACTTTAACACTTACCAAGCAATTAAATATGTGTATGCTGAAACTTTTAATGTTTCGAATTGCTGGATCTGCACAGCTATACCAACAGCATATGGGGGATTATTAATGACTGCTGTCCCCCTAGGGGTCAATGAGACCTGGGAGAACTTGATCTTTGACACTACACTTGTAAAATCACAAGACAAAATAGCATTGTACCTACCTGTTACACAAAAGGGAGTTGTATGTTTTTATAAAAATTTTATTTTTATTTTTACTATTCAGGTGGGTTGGAGCAATTGCAATGTGACTGTTTCTTATAAATGTTATATTAAGGCCAGTAAGGCGGAAACTATTTGTGATACAAACTATGATGCATATTTTGAAAAGATGCATAGAACTGTTAGCGAAGTACAACATAATTCTGTTCTTTTAAAGCAGCTTTCTATTATTGATAAGAAAATGTTTCATGCAGGGCAAGCTTATATTAATACTAAAGTAGAGAACTGTTATTTTATTTGTGGGAAAAAGGCATACAGATGGTTACCTGAGAATTGGTCCGGCAGTTGTTTTTTGGGTTACCTGGTTCCGGCCATACGACACACTGCAGCTTTGCATCGAGGGAAAATCCGAAATGTCAGAGAGGTCAGCAGTAAACCTGGAAGTCCAATCAAGAGACCTGAGAATACAGTGGGATGAATCGAAGCAGGATGGAGAAACCATAATTCCATAAAGAACAAAGATAAACTAACACACATGGACTTGAGTGACACTATTATATCGTGGGCTGGCATAGCCCCTGCATATGGCACAGTAAAATCAATTTGGGAGCTGAGAAAACTGTCCAAACTTCTCGAAGTTATGAGCAATGCAACATTTTCTGCTCTCAAATTAGTGACTGATGAACTGAATGCTATGAGAACTGTGGTGCTACAAAACCGCATGGCTCTCGACTTCACCCTAGCGGCGAGGGGTGGTATGTGTGCTTTAATCAAAGAAGGTTGCTGTTTGTACATTCCAGACAAACAGCATGAGATAAACGATCACCTCAAAGTGATCCAGAAAGTGTCGACCATGACCAAACCAGGCCCAAACCCTCTGACGGACTTTTTCCAGAATTTGTTTGGGGGTGGGGTTCCATCCTAATGAACATCCTTATTGCCATTTGTGTAACATTACTCCTATTAGGAGCATACATTTGTTGCGGTATTCCCTGCATGAAAAGATTAATCAAAGATTTTATAGACATGTCAGTTTCTGAGACTTTGTATCAAAGTACTGAAATTGAAGAGTTGTTGAAAAGTGAAATGCTTTCATAAGTCTAAACTAAATGACTCTCTTAACTGTAAATCCTGAATGGAAGAGGTTAGGAGAAGAAGCAAACTGTTTATGCTTTTGAAAATAGAATTAAAAAGTATTAACAGGGGGAAAATGTTAGAAAAATATGTATTAATGTGTGTGCTTAATGATAATTAGAAGCTAAAAGAGTTAACACGTTTTTCATTCTATTTTATACAGCTTAGTTTTATATGAGACTAAAAGATGTTTTTGAAACTGCAGTATGCTTTCTGAAACTTGCAAGATGCCCTCTGACCTAGTGCTTGCTAGCACAGCAAAATCCATGCTTATGCCTTTTGGAAATGTACTGAGAAGCAGGTGATTATCTGCTAGGTCAGGAAGCAATATATGAAAACAATGCTATATTCTATAATGTTATGATTTTGAACAATTAACTCTGTTCGTGTTATGAGAACATGTACAGCTGCAGAGGGAAGAGATAAAGACAGACAAAGAACTGCTGAAGACATGAACTGCAATCTATCCTTGCTTTGTGCTCAAATTAGCTGTAGTACCTTGAATGGTAACATTGCATATATCTAACTGGTGGTAGCCAAGGCCACGTTGTTTTTCTTAGGAAGTTTCTCACAAAATTGTTAGTGCAAACAGAAAAGTATGAAAATAGTTGCTATGAAGTAATGATGTTAAAACCTGTGATCTGCTACGTCAGCTTGGTAGGCAATGTCTTATTAGAAAGTGTATAAAAATGTTGGCATTTCCTAATTCTAGTTAGACAAACTCTGTATTAGCATGTTTTTGTCTCCTTGCTGCAAGATTAAAGTGCCTTAACCTGAACCTGCTGTGTATTGATCTTTTTAAAGTTAATTTTTCATTTGACAGAGTCTAAACCTCAAAATACACTCACTCGAGGCACTCCTTAAAATGGAGAACATCGACATCTGTGCAGTGACAGAGACCTGGTTCAAAGCTCCAGAGAGCACCCCTGTGTTACCAGGCTATAATTCATACCACACCTATCGGCCACCTAACCCAGAACGAAGCACTAAAGGTGGAGGCGTGTCCATATTCATTAAGGATATCCACACCTCCAGGCTAGTTGCACAGCATAATGCATCCGATATTATCCAAGTGCAACTTGCTACAGACCCCCCACTATGCCCCAGGATTCCCACTCCTCATTTCTTGATACACTGGAAAGTATTAGGGTACAACCCAACACCCTAATAATGGGTGATTTAAACTACCCCACCATTAACTGGGAAAACAACTCATGTACCAACTTTTTTGCTCAACGTTTTCTGGAATTCATAAATTCCAATCCCTTGGATCAACTTATTCACACCCCCACCAAGGGCAGCAATATCCTAGACCTGGTCATTACCAACATGGGCAACCAGTGTTCCACACCAGAGGTCAATTCCTCGTTGGTCAGATCCGACCACAAGCTAATCACCCTAGAAATCCACATCCTGCCCCCACCCCCAGTTAGGGAAACCACTATAAAAAACTTCTCCAAAGCCAACTTCACACTTCGTAAGACAGAAGTGGCAAACTTCATGACACCCATGCAGACGGACAATAGAGGTATGACTGCTAAATCCTACACAAATGCACTTTATAAGCACTTACACGAGTGCATGGATCATGCTATCCCTAATTGAACCAAGATGCTATCCTCCAAAAAAAGGAACCCAATCTGGTGGCTCTCTGCCATAAACAAACTTTACAACAGAAGAAAGAAACTGTTGCAAAAAAGAGTAAAATCCCTTGACTGGAGGAACTCCCTGGTCAATCTCAATAAGAAGCTAAGATCCCTCATAAAATCCTCCAAAGCAAGTTACGAAAACAAAATTGCCACTGACTCTAAAGACAACCACAAAGCATTCTACAGCTATGTCAAGAATCTCAATGGCAACACTCAGATCTGCTCTAAGTTACAGCACAATGGCACTAAATATGCAGAACCAACTGATATTGCCAACATCCTGGCAGATAGGTTCAGTGCTAACTTTACCCCCCTCTCACCCCTAGAGGGCCCATCTCTATACCTGAAGAATGCAAAGTTCCTGTAATCATGGCTGCACAGTTAAAAAACACACTCTCCAAAGCCAAGAACACAGCATCCATGGGACCTAACAATATCCCAGGCTGCGTTCTACATGAACTACAGAATGAACTGGCACCCTACCTAAGTACCATGTTCAATCATAGCATCACCTCAGGCTTTGTGCCCACTGAATGGTGCACCCCAACGGTTATCCCACTCCACAAAGGGGGAGCCACGATGGAACCCGGGAACTACTGCCCCATTAGCCTGACAAGCCTGGTCTGCAAGGCCATGGAACATATCATCATGGAACTCATAAACAAAGACATTGGTAATCTCAAAACTCTGGACCCTACCCAGTTCGGGTTTGTAAAAGGCAGATCATGTCTGCTAAACCTGAATGACTTCTTTGAAGCAGTCACCAAAGCCATAGATGAGGGTAAGGTGGTTCACACAGCTTATCTAGATCTCTTCAAGGCTTTCAGCAGCATCCCCCACTCTGGAATTATAGATAAGCTCACTAAACTAGGTATAAATCCCTATGTCACAAGATGGGTTGCCAACTGGCTCATGGACAGAACCCACACTGTGAAAGTAGCAAACTCCAAACCTGACTTCAGACAAGTGACAAGTGGAGTACCACAGGGTTCAGTCCTGGGTCCTCTCCTGTTTGGTATCTACTTTTCTGAAGTACAGGCTGACACAGAAGGTCTTTGACTAACAATGTTCGCAGATGACTGCAAACTAGGAGTCATAACTGAAACTCCTAATGACGTGGACATACTACAAAAGGGCCTCACTGAGACAGATACCTGGTGTCAAAGCCATGGCCTGAAGCTCAATGCCAAAAAGTGTATTGTCATCCCCTTTGGTAAAAACTCTGTAGCCATGAACTACCAAATAAGTGGTAGTCTACTTAATGCCGAAAGTGTGATAAGAGACCTTGGGACACAGGTGGACAGTAATCTCTCCTTTGATAATCACATCACCGCAGTGGTCAGGAAATCCTTCTACATGGCTCATCTCATCACAAAAGGTTTCTCATTCAGAAAAAAAGAGGCCATTGTTCCCCTCTACTCGTCACTCAGTAGACCCATTATAGAGTACAATTCCCCTTTTGGTATGTACCTCACAAGACATCTACAACAACTGGAAAGGCCACAGAAATACCTCACAAAGACGATTACTGGCCTCAAACAGATGCCCTACACAGACCATCTAAAAAAACTCCAGCTTTACTCCGTCGCATATCACCCGCTCAGAGGCGATCTCTGCCTAACATACAATGCTATGTCAAACCCAGAGCTGTTGGACATGCTCCACTTAAAGAAATCCCAATCCCTCCGAGCTACAAGCTCTAGGGACCTAAACCTTGTCACCACAATAAACAGAACATGCTGGAGGGATCGATTCCTGTCCCAGCGACTTCCCATACTCTGTAACAGACTACCTATCTATGTCAAATAGAGCTCCTCATTAGCACTCTTCAAGAAAAATCTTGATGATTGGATGGGAAATAGGAAATTCACCCCGGGGATCACCTCTGTGGCTCAACAGGGGCACAAGAAAATAATTTTCTTGTGTGGCGAAAGTCAGGTTACCTTTTTGGCTAGGCTTATATAGGCCCTAGGGCTAATAGCCTAGTACATACCTATGAACCTATGACTTGAAATTAAAAGAAGTTGTTGGAATGCATTTTTGATTAACACTTTCAAACTGGATGATTACATTGAGTGGAGCATTTAGAAGGAGTGTGACACAAGTATTAGTATCTGAAGAAGTCTAGTTACTAACTAGACAAAAGCACTTCATCTGACTTGTGTTTTACTTGTTAGCTTTTAGTGTGGATTAAAGTTCTGTTTTATCTGTACCTGGTATCCACTTTTTATTTTTGTTTTTATATCAGTTTGTTTTTGGCTGTTCGATTTTTGTAGTTTTTTCCTTTTTTCTTTCCTCTAATTTCTCTCTTTCCTCTAATTTCTCTCTTAATCTTTTTGTATATCTTGTGTCTGGAAATTCTGAGCTTTCTGCATAATAGTAACAATACATAATTTCTTTCTTATCCTGAATAGTCCACTCTATCAGCTTTATGGCTCTTCTTTGGCCTGTCAGTTTTTGTGACTTTTGTGGACTGCTACTTCCTTCTACAATGGGGGGCATCCTCCCCCTGGGTCTGTCCAGGCCCCATTGTAGGAATGATTCTGTTTCCTGAGGTTTCTACACTGTCATTTTTTTTAGTCCTGGCACCAGCGCACCTACCAGGATCGGGCACTTTTTTATACTGGATCTTGTGCACCCAGCTATCTCTTTTAAATTTTGACCTACTTCTGTCCAAGATATATGCTGTATAAAATACAGTCTATATATCAGTGTCACCTTGATGAGATTTTGTAGAAAACAGGGTCCACCTCGTGAAAGTACTCACCAAGACTTGAGGATGAGTTCAGTTTCAGCACTACTACTCTCCTTTGCTTGCTGACTTTTCGTCTCTCCATTCAGACCCCATTGAGTGTATAAACAGCTAATGACACAGATTCATAAGTATCAGAATTTATTGCTTTGATTTACACATAAAAGTATTTGAAATGATAGCTACACCTGTATTTGAACCCATTACCATCTGAACCACAACTAAATACCAGCAATGCATTTAACAGATTGTGCTACAGACTCAGTTGAGTAGCAGGTGTATTCTACACACTGAATAGATAATTGCACATTGAACTGCTTTTGCGTACACCTGCTACCTAAGTAAATCCTTGGCTGCCAGTAACAATTGACTTCAAATAGTAAGTATCCTTTTTGGACCACATACAACTGGTTTGGAATGCCGGTGTAGGTAATACATTTCAGTAATATTTTCTTTCCTGCTATACCTTTCAGTTGTGCACATTTTCACAGAATGTCCACATTTTTGCCTTATATGTTTGGTCTGTTTCTCCCAAAATTGGGTTTTTCTGGCAAATCATTGAAAACTAAAGTCATAAAATTCTGACAGAAGTATTTGAGTTTCAGACTTCATATCCTTTACAAACTTCCGGCTAATGCAAACCCCATTATTCTAGCAACTTTCTAAGTTTGTAAGAGCAATATTTCAAAATAGTCCCTTTATTTTTGTGCCTTTATTCCCCATTATTTATGGCTTTCTCCAGATTTCCTGCTTAAGCTTTTATTAGCCTTGCATAGCTTGCACAGCATTGTGCAAACATGCTTTACAGAGAAATTGTTTTTGTTGTATAAAATACACCTGTTAATTATCTGACTCTGTGGCCGGTGTGGTTAGCGCATTGATGATGAAGGCAGATGGTACTGGGTTTGAAATGGGGTGTCAGCATAATTTTTACAAGTGTGTATTATACTTTTACATACACTCACTAATACTACTGCCGTTTACCATTGCTTAGTGATGCCGAGCATCAGTCACCATTGTGCACAGGTTCTTTAAAAAAAAGTAATGGGGGAGATAAGAAAGTGTTTGAATGGGGAGCAAGCAGGGGGAAAACAAAGTGAAAGGAAGGCACGAATATGCAAGAAGGATGTAGGAAAGAACCATAGCTATCCATTTCTTCAACAGTAATAACTGATCACATGTACAGATTCTTAGCTGAATTTGGACTGTCATCTCCAGAGAGAGGGGTGACAACAACATAATTGTGTTGTGAAGCCAGTTGGACCAAATTAAGTGTGTCAAGTAGACACGTGCAAAATGGAGAGCTATGTATCGGACAATATTTTTACTTATTTATTTATTTTTGGGGGGGAACAAGGTGCCCATTGCTTTTTTAAGTAGAGAGAGGAATGTTGGGGAAGGGACACAGGCATGTCTGGGGCAGGCAAGTTGAGAAGGTGAGGAAGCATTTGTTGACAGACAAGACACACAAGACAAGGGACAGGGTCGTTGAAGGACACAAGAGAGGTGTGAACACCACGGTTGAGGTAGAGGTGGGGAGATTGAATTCCCAAGGATAACAGGGATGGTAAAAGTGTGATTCCAGTCTTCTTCCATGCTTTTCGGCCCCAAAACTCAGACCAAACCACAAAAGGAGGGGGAGTACCCATATTTATTAAAGATACCCACACCTCCAGGTTAGTGGCACTGCACGAAGCATCAGAGACCATCCATGTGCAACTAACAGTGGGCAAAACTGCCTTTCAGTTTGTAGCCTGCTACAGACCACTCTCCCAAACACAGGAACCCCACTTGGCTTTCCTGAGAACACTGGAGAATATGAAGGTCTCTCCAAACACCATTATACTGGGTGACTTCAACTACCCAAACATTGATTGGGAAAACTACTCAAGCCCAAACACTCTCGCCCAATGGTTCCTAGAATTTATAAACTCAAATGCTATGGAACAACTGGGGAAAACATATTGGATCTGGTCATCACCAACATGGGGTCTCTATGTTTCACACCAGAGGTATACCCCTCATTGGTAAGATCAGACCATAAACTAATCTCACTGGACATCCATATTCCTTCCCCGCCCCCAGCCAAGGAAACCACGATGAAGAACTTCTCAAAAGTAAACTTCACACTTCTCAAAACCAAGGTGGAATCCTTCAAAGCGCCTGGACCAGTGGAAAATATGGCCCAAAATGCAGAATCCTTTACAAAAGCATTCTATGGACACCTACAGGAATGTATGGAGCATGCTATCCCAAATAAAACCAATACTCACTCCTCGAAAGGCAGGAGACCTGTGTGGAGGACCCCGGCCATAAATAAGCTATACAACAGAAGAGAAAGCTGCTACATGATAGAGCAAAATCCCAAAAAAGGGGAGGCATCTCTGATCAGTACTAGCAAGAAACTACGATCCCTCATAAAATCATCTAAGGCCAGCTTCGAACGAAAAATTGCACAAGACACTAAAGATAATCACAAGGCCTTCTTTAGTTATGTCAGAAACCTGGGAGGCAACTCCCAGATATGCTCTGAGTTAGTGCAAAATGACAAAAAATACATTGAACCCACAGACATTACCAACATCCTGGCAGAAAGGTTCAGTGCAAACTTCTCCCCCACTTCCCCCCCAAAAGAGCAAATGTCTATCCCAACAGAGTGTAGCCTTCCTGAGATCACAGATGCACAGGTGAGAGCTGCCCTCTCCAAAGCAAAAAACACAGCATCAATGAGACCAGACGGTGTCCCAGGCTGCATCTTACACAAGCAACAAGAAGAACTAAACCCTCATATAAAGTCACTGTTCAATCTCAGCCTTACTACAGGATATGTACCCAAGGAATGGCGTACAGCAACAGTGGTCCCACTCCACAAAGGTGGTGCCACAACGCACCCCAGAAACTATCACTCTATAAGCCTGACTAGCCTGGTCTGCAAAGCTATAGAGCGTATCATCATGGAAATCATAAACAAAGACATTGGGAACCTCCAGACACTGGATCCTACCCAATTTGGCTTTGTTAAGGGCAGATCTTGCCTCTTGAACCTAGTCGACTTCTTTGAAACAGTTACCAAAGCCATAGATGAAGGGAAGGTAGTCCACACAGCCTACCTGGACCTCACAAAAGTCTTCGACACAATACCCCACTCGGGCATCATAAATAAGCTCACCAGCTTAAATATCAACCCCTATGTCACAAGATGGGTTGCAAACTGGCTCAGGGATAGAACCCACATGGTCAGAATAGCAGGTGCCATGTCAGACTCTAAACCAGTTACAAGTGGCATCCCACAAGGCTCAGTCCTGGGACCTCTCTTGTTCGGTATATATTTCTCCGAGGTACAGACTAACACAGGTGGACTATGGCTGACCAAGTTCACAGATGTCTGCAAACTGGGTGCCATAATCGACTCTCTGGCTGACACAAGCATCCTCCAAAAGGGTCTCACAGAGATGGATAACTGGTGCCAGAGTTATGGCCTAAAGCTAAATGCCAAAAAGTGCATAGTCATCCCCTTTGGGAAAAACAAAGTGCCCACAAATTACCACATAGGTGGTAATCCATTAAGTAAGGAAGAAGTAATTAGGGATTTGGTGACCCAAATAGATAGCAATCTCTCCTTTGACAATCCCATTGCCAAAGTGGTTAGAAAGACCTTCTATATAGCCCACCTTATCATGGAAGGGTTCACATCTAGATAAAGAGAAGTCATTGTGCCCCTCTACTCATCCCTTATCAGGCCCATAATTGAATACAATGCCCCATTTGGGATGTACCTTACCTGACACCTGCAGCAACTGGAAAGACCCCAAAAGTACCTCACCAAGAGGATCAAGGGACTCAGACAGATGCCCTATGCAGTTCGGCTAAAGAAACTCCAACTCTACTCAGCTGTGTACCGCCTACTCAGAGGCGATCTGTTTCTGACGTATAAAGCCATGTCCAACCCAGAATTAATGGACATGCTTCACCTCAGGAAATCCAAATCCCTTAGAGCTACACGCTCCAGGGAATTGAATCTCAGCACAGAAATAAATAGGACATGCTGGAGGGACAGATTCATATCCCAGAGGCTCCCCTCACTCTGGAACAAAATCCCAATCCATGTTAGGCAGAGCCCCTCACTGACCCTCTTCAAGAGAAATCTTGATGAGTGGATGGGAGATCATAAGTTTACCCCTGGGATCTCTTCTGTGTCCCTGCTTGACAGAGGTACAGTAGACTAACCTTAAAAGGGCTACCTTCTGTGACCTACTATACAGAGGCACAGTCAACTAATCTAAAAGGGTGGCAAAAGCCAAACACACTCTGGCTAGGCTTATAAATGCCCTAGGGCAGATAGCCTAGTATCAACCTATGAACCTATGAACCTATGACTGTCATCACTGTTCCATCACTGCACCTCTGGCAGGTGTGCCAACGTCTTTGCCTACAGCCAGTATTCTGTACCAGGATGGAAATCAGGTTCTCCATCTGGCACAGGCGTGCACCTACCATGCACAGTCCTATGCACCATACCTGAGAACTCAGCTTGGGTGATGTATGCACCTCCTTTGTGTCTGCTTACAGAGTGGACCACAGCCCTAGCCTCCAGTGCAGAACTACCTAAGGGTCCAGGTAAAGCAGGATCAGCAGCCCAGAAGTGCTGGGCCATGGTGCTGCTGCTGGTGGAGTGAGTGTAGGTGGATCACAAGAACCAGCCTACCCTGCTGTGCTGTAGTATCAACATAAATAAAATTAAAATAAAGTAATGAAATAAAACATAAAAACAAATGGAAATAATAAAATTCAACAAAAATAATAAATTATTATTAAATAATATAATTACAAACACAGTGATACATAATAAATGAAAAAATATGTAACAACAATGCAATACAAATTATACATTTATTTATTTATTTAACATTTGTTTACCAGGATGGTCCAACTGGACAACTAGTGTCCATTTTCAGTGGAGTCCTGGGGAAAAGCCCCAGAAAAATTACAGAATATAAACAATATATATATATATATATATATATATATATATATATATATATATAGCAATAACACAGGTTACAAATGAAAAAGGTTAATACAGTAATACAGAGAAATTATATGCAAGAATAAGTGTACTATTCTATAGTCAAGTAGCGCTATAGTATACTATCAGCATGAAAACAATATTACAATATGTACAAATAGAGAGGGAGAAATACAGCAGATTGTTTGAGTGGACTCTCCATAAGCAGAATGGGAGAACAGAGAGGTCCTCCTGCAAATACCCTCCATTAGCAGATTGGGAGTTCAGGGAGGTCTTTTGCAGATACATAAATGATTGGTGTGTAGGTATGATTTTATTAGGGTTTTGAGGGTGGCTGTACATGTTTGAACTCTGAGGTCAGGAGGCAGGATATTCCAGTTTTTTGCAACTTCATCGGTGAAGAGGGAGCTGTCTGAGCTATTTATACATTATACACTTTCTAGGAGGGCTTTATTGGTAGATCGTAATTGCCTGTTAGGGTTGTGGAAGGTTATGAGGCCAGACAGAGCAGTTTTTTTTTCAGGATAATATAGCATTTGGTGTGCCAGGTTATGTTGGTGGTATTGTAGTACATTTGGGAATTCTAACCAATGTAGTTTGTTCAGGGATTGGCAGTGGTGGGACCGTGAACTGGTGCTAGCAGTGAATCTGGTGATTTTATTATAGCATGTGGAGAGTTTGTTAAGGTCAGTTTTATTTAGGTTTGTTAGTACTGGACATGCATATAGGACAGTTGCTAGCAAGTGGGTTCTGGCTATAGTGATTCTGGCTTCTGAAGTCAGGTATCGTTTGCAGCTGTATAGGGTCCCTAGCTTTTTATGGACTTTGGCGACAGTGAGGGATATGTGTTTGTTGTACTTTAGTTGCTGGTCAATGGTGAATCCAAGTAACTTAGCTTCTGGTACTGGGGTGATGAGAGACCTATTACCTGAGGATATGGAGAAGGTAACATCCTGGGTTTTAGTAGGGTTGAACAGCATACGCTATGTTTTCTTTGGGTTTAATATTGCTTGGGAATTATTAAGCCAATATTCTAGTTCAGTGAAGGATTGTTGAGTTTTTTGTTGTAGAAATTTAATTTTGGAGATGCGGAGCAGATTAGGGTTGTATCATCAGCATATTGGACAACTTTGGCACTTGTAGTTGTGGAGTCGAGTTGATTTGTAAAGATTTTGAACAGGAGGGGGCCTAGGATGGAGCCTTGGGGTACACCAATTGTAACTGGTAATGGGGGGGGGGTGGACAGTTAGTCCATTTGACAGATTGATGGTGATTGTCCAGATAGCTTTTAAACCACTGTATGGTGGGGCTGTCAAGGCTGAGATCGGTGAGGCAGATTAGGAGTTTGTTGTGGGAAACTGTATTGAAGGCTTTGGATAAGTTTAGAAAAGTGCCTGGGACAAGATTACCCTGGTTTCTGAATGTGTTTATTATGTTAGTGAAGTTAAGTAGAGTGGTAGTGGTGCTGTGGGATGGGCGGAAGCCATGTTGGGAGTTGGATAGGAGGTTGTTAGAGAGAAGGTGGTTGAGGAGTTGATGGGGAATACATCTTTCTAGGATTTTGGATAGTGGTGAGAGAATAACAATGGGTCGATAATTGGAGAGGTCAATGGATGTACCTCCTTTGTGGAGGGGATGATTTAGGAGATTTTCCACATTGTTGGAACAGTGTGTTCAGTGATAGATCTATTTATTAGCAGTGTGACTGGGTAGGCGATAGCTGCAGATGCTATTTGGAGGTATTTGGCTGGGAGATTGTCGGCAGCAAGGGTGGTTGGTTTGAGTTTTGCTAAGAGTTTTTGGATACTATATATTGGTAATGGTTTAGTGAGAAGGGGGTAGACTTAGACTGTTGTGTGGGAATTTGGAGGAGGTTGTAAAATTAATCATAAAAAAATGAAGCGAAGGGGTAGGGTAAGGGAAAAAAAGGAAAAAATTAGTATGCTCACAGTTAATATACAATGCTTATTCGATTCTGTTACATTTTATTTTTAACACTATCAACTGCTAAAAAATTCTTTATTACCTTGAATACTACTAGCCTATTCCTAACATATGCATATTATAGTACAGATCAGATTACATCCAGTAGTCATTCATGGGTGCATATATTTATATATATGCATGTTCCATGCACACTAATTACACTTGACAACAGGCCATTTAAGCCACAGGTATAGAGGTCTGAACTTCAAATGCTATAATGATGAAAATGTAACAATGCTATATATTTAATGATGAGGAGCTAAAACAGTATTGTAAACAAGTAAGTTTTATATTTGGGAAGTGTGGTATTTGAACCGAGATCCAGTGACTACTGTAACACTGTACTTTTCTTTTGGACTACAGCATAATGCATTCACACTTTCCTTTTACTCTTTATAGATTCATGCTCACTGTTATCAATCTCTTAAAGCAAGATGTCTGGGCAGATCATAAAATAATGGGGGTACAATGACCCATAAACAGGGACAGGTGTGAAATATTGCTCTTACAAACAAGGAAAGTTGCATAGAATGTGTGTTAACATACATTTTGACACTCATTATTTACTGACTTCAATCTCAGTTATTTGCTAGAAAACCAGAAATGTAATGAGGAACAGACTAAAACAGTGAATCAAAACTCTGGATATTCAGTAAAAGTATGGGCAGTTGAGAGCTACAGACTAATGCATGCATAGTTGCCTTTACAGTTGAGATATGCATGCTCAATCTTATGCAATCATATAACAAGTAATCCACCTTTAACTGTTAAGACTACAATAACAGCACTTTATGTAATTATGCTTCTCTCATACTTGCTACTCGTGATGCGTGGGACTTCTCATTTGAGGACCTCCCTTCTGCAACTGTGGAAAAAGAAAAAAAGAAAAGAATGCCGTCATGAATACCAGTCTCCCCCATCTTCAGCTTTAATATTTACAATTAGTTTATACATACACGTCTGTGGGATGCTCCCTACCTTCACAGATCATCATAGTGATGATGGCATTGTTCTCCAGTGTCTGGGATACTTGTTGCATTGGACAAAGTCGAGCCACACCATTCCAAGTTTTGGAATTGTACTGAGAGCCTGCATATTTAACCTGCAAGAGGGGAGGGCCATGCTCCTTAACTATGAGCCCAACAAAGACCTTGGACTCCTGAACACCCCAATGCTGCACTCAGAAGTGCACACCCTTTCCAATGACACCAGCCATGTCTAAAAAAGATCAAGCTCAATGTGTAATGTACATTTCCTGCCAATTCCACTTTTAATATTATGTTTTCCTGCCAATTGCACATATTGTGCTTAGTGAGAGTGTGCACTATCTCCATTTAGAAACGTTTGAAAAAGCTGCTCTCCACTTACCATCGTGCAAACATTGTAAGCTAAGTGCATTTGTTTGTGCGATGGTAAGCAGAATGCAGCTTTTTCAAATGTATCATAAAATAGACAGTACTCATTCAGAAGGTTATTTCATATACAGCCACTTGTGTAACTCTGCTATTCAATTGGGAAAGCAGAACTATGAACATTACCATATCAGCAAAACTACATCAAGTATTATAAGTGAGAGTAAATACAATGTGACGTGGAACAAAATAAAGTAGTTAAATTAAAAGTAAAATGTGCATGGAATACACAGTATTCAAACCCAGGACCATGTGTACAGTAGTCCTAAGCTTACAGCTCTTATCACAAGACAGTTGAGACAGTACTTGTCTATGTAGCACTTTATTTATATAATCTGTAATGTCACAATAGTATAAGGAAAGTTTGCATACTCTACTAGAACTCAGGACCATCAGCACTTCAGTCCTACCCTTAATATCTGTAGCCACCGGATTAGTTAAATGAGGTCCTTTATATTAGTATTCATTGTTGACTTCATGGTATTAGTGCAGCACAGCCTCACTTTAAGGGTTTGTGCAATGCCCAGCATTATTAATTGAATGCATCCAGTTTCTATTTTTGGATCTCTGGGTCATGTCTGATACATGGCTGGTCTGATAAATGGGTGGGTACAGTCGTGCAAATAAGGTAAGTATAGCCGAAGGCATTTGTGGCAAGTGGTGCATCGCACAAACTTTGGTAAAAAAAATAAAAAATAAAAAGGAGTGAAGATTAACAATTACACAAAGCTATACATAATGGGTGGACAAGGCCCATAACTAGGGACAATTTTGAAATATTGATCTTACAAACTTATAAAGTTGATAGAATGACAAGTTTTGCATCAGGATGAATTTTCTGAGGTATATGAAGTCTGAATCTCAGATGTCTGTCATTATTTTCTGACTTCAGTACTCAATGATTTGGCATACATTTGCCAGTAAACCACAATTTTACGAGTAAAAAGCCAAAATTTTGAGGCAGACATCTGGATATTCTGTGAAAATCTGAACAGTTGAGAGATATGTGGAAGTGCTAGCCACATTCACAAAGAGGTTTTGTGGCCAGATGCACTGATGTATGCCGTGAAACCTTGTTTAAGTGTGCAGAGCTTCATTAATATTGATTGCATGCCGTCACCACAGGCACAACTTTGTGTACATGATTACACAACGTGTAGGCTCTACACAGACCCTACATGTTGTTTATTGAATCCCAGGGCATGTTTATATATCTCCTAATACTGGTTTGTGCCAGCAGGTGTTGATATTACTGCCTAGTTCATAGGTTCATAGGTTGGTACTAGGCTATCGGCCCTAAGACCTATGCAAGCCTATCTATAACAATTCCCTGGAATTTTCTTCCCACACTATTTACTTCACTGGACCCCTGTCTAGCAGGGCAACTGACATGATCCCCAGGGTGAATTTCCTATCTCCCATCCAATCATCAAGGTTCCTTTTGAAGAGGGCCAATGAGGCACTCTGCTTGACATGTATGGGCAGTCTATTCCAGAGTATGGTGAGTCTCTGGGTCAGGAACCTATCCCTCCAGCATGTTTTGTTCATTGTGATGATAAGGTTTAGATCCCTGGAGCGTGTGGCTCTGAGGGATTGGGATTTATTTAAGTGGAGCATGTCCAACAGCTCAGGGTTTGACATGGCCTTGTATGTTAAGCAGAGATCGCCTCTGAGTAGACGATATGCCACAGAGTATAGCTGGAGTTTTTTTAGATGGTCAGCATATGGCATCTGCTTTAGGCCTGTGATTCTTTTAGTGAGGTATTTCTGTGGCCTTTCCAGCTGTTGTAGATGTCTTGTGAGGTGCATACTAAATGGGGCATTATACTCTGTAATGGGCCTAATGAGGGATGAGTACAGTGGAACAATGACCTCTTTTTTTCTGGATGAAAAGCCCTTAGTGATGAGGTGTGCCACATAGAAGGATTTCCTGACTGTTGTGGTGATGTGGTTATCGAAAGTGCGAGCACTGTCCACTTGTGTCCCTAAGTCTCTCATCACACTTTCGATGTTTAGTGTCCTGCCACCTATGTGGTAGTTCATGGGTACATATTTTTTTTCCAAAGAAGATAACTATATATTTCTTGGCATTAAGCTTGAGCCCATGGCTCTGGCATCAGGCATCTGGTTCTGTAAGGCCCTTTTGTAGAATATCCACATAATTTGGGGATTCAATAATGGCTCCCAGTTTGCAGTCATCTGCAAACTTTGTTAGCCAGAGTCCCTTAGTGTTGGCCTGTACTTCGGAGAAGTAAATGCCAAACAAGAGTGGTCCTAGGACTGAACCCTGAGGTACTCCACTTGTCACACCACAAGTAGTAAGCACAGCACGGCTCAGTCAAACAGGAACCACGAATCACTGCAGTAAAATTCTTTTATTGTAAAACCATCCAGCAGTTATAAACACTTATAGATGTTCAGCGCTTTCATCTAGTACACCTAGATTTCTTCAGAACATAAGACTAAGTGTAACACAACTGTTAAATACCTTAACTACCCGCCTTTTTTCCAATTAATTTATCCTAATTGGTGTTTTTAACCCTTGGTTAGACATTTAAAATAAAACATAAAACATACTATAGGCTTCGAATACTATCAAAATTCAAAATAAGTTAATTATAGCAATTTCTATATTCCTTATCTATTACAAAATTATTAGAAAATACTAAAAACTACATAATTACACAATTGTACATAGTGTAATATATGTTATGATGTAATGCTGCTCTGACTTATATAACTAAAATAATTCCATTGACTTCAATTGTCTATGTACCCCTAGGGTAATGTGTAGATCTATTATTATGCTTACAGTAGGTATCAAATGTACATTATATTCTCAATAATGGTTTGGTAGGTATAACTTCATTAAGCCCTGGGGGTGTAGCTGCCTCTAATCGCAATTGCCACTTTATTTCTTTTTCCCCCACTATGGCCTTAATGTTACCTCCTCTAGGGTTATAACTGACCACCTCCAATATACCAAACTTGAAATTCCTACATGACTCATTGTTTAATATATGTCTCGATAATGCATTATTGACATCTTTTCTTTTGATACAATATAAGTGGTCATACATTCTGTTTTTTAAAAATCTGTCATTCCTACATAATAATTTTCACAAGTGTCACAGATAGCCAGATATATCACGTCTTGTTTGGCAATTACCATTTTTAAATTGTATCTTAGTTCTATTTCTATCCTTTAATATTATGCTCTTGCCTTCATAAATGTATTTACAATAGTTGCAACATCCGCACTTGGTAGTGCCCCTACTTCTACTCTTAACATCTTTAGTGGAACTTTGTCTTATATCTATAAGTCTGTGAAGACTATTACCTGCCTTATATACAAACCTGGGTATTGTGGGAACCTTTTCTTTGACACCTGCATCATTTGTTAAAATGTGCCAATGTTTTGCTATTATCTGCTTTACCTGATGTGTTTGGTCACCATATTTCACAATACATGCTCTGTTGTACCAGTCCCCCTCTATATTATTTTGTCTCTAAGTTCCACTAAAGATGTTAAGAGTAGAAGTAGGGGTACTACCAAGTGTGGATGTTGCAACTATTGCAAATACATTTATGAAGGCAAGGGCATAATACTAAAGGATAGAAATAGAACTAAGATCCAATTTAAAAATGGTAATTGCCAAACAAGACATGTGATATATCTGGCTATCTGTGACACTTGTGAAAATTATTATGTAGGAATGACAGATAGATTTTTAAAAAACAGAATGTATGATCACTTATATTGTATCAAAAGAAAAGATGTCAATAATGCATTATCGAGACATATATTAAACAATGAGTCATGCAGGAATTTCAAGTTTGGTATATTGGAGGTGGTCAGTTATAACCCTAGAGGAGGTAACATTAAGGCCATAGTGGGGGAAAAAGAAATAAAGTGGCAATTGCGATTAGAGGCAGCTACACCCCCAGGGCTTAATGAAGTTATACCTACCAAACCATTATTGAGAATATAATGTACATTTGATACCTACTGTAAGCATAAGAATAGATCTACACATTACCCTAGGGTTACATAGACAATTGAAGTCAATGGAATTATTTTAGTTATATAAGTCAGAGCAGTATTGCATCATAACATATATTACACTATGTACAATTGTGTAATTATGTATTTTTTAGTATTTTCTAATAATTTTGTAATAGATAAGGAATATAGAAATTGCTATAATTAACTTATTTTGAATTTTGATAGTATTCGAAGCCTATAGTATGTTTTATGTTTTATTTTAAATGTCTAACCAAGGGTTAAAAACACCAATTAGGATAAATTAATTGGAAAAAAGGCGGGTAGTTAAGGTATTTAACAGTTGTGTTACACTTAGTCTTACGTTCTGAAGAAATCTAGGTGTACTAGATGAAAGCGCTCAACATCTATAAGTGTTTATAACTGCTGGATGGTTTTACAATAAAAGAATTTTACTGCAGTGATTCGTGGTTCCTGTTTGACTGAGCCGTGCTGTGCTTACTACTTGTGGTGTATCTGGTGGACTTCAGGAGCTTTTGTGTGTGACAAGTCGATAATGGATTCATTGCAGGATATATCGGGTTCTGGAACCCCCATTACCCGAGATGAAGTGGACAAACTTCATTCTGAGATGGCTATCATCAAAGGAGAGCTAAGCCGTCTATTAGAATTATTGACTCCTAAAACTGGCACTTTAAAAATTCAAAACCCGCCTTCTACTACGGAAGTATCAGCGCTGTCTCAATCCTTCATTGGCCAAGCGAGTGACGACGACATCCCTAACGGACAGAGGAGAAGTTCTTCACCATATTCGCTCACCTGCACGCCGAGGAAAGACAAGCGTTTTGTTGGTAACAGCAATTCAGTGTTGCCAAACTTCATTTCGGCTTCTCATAACAACGAGGAGGAATCGTATTTAATTTCGGGGGCCAAACCAAAACGGCAGTTGCCAGAAAAGACATATGGGACTAAATCTAAAACCGGTGCTCTTATTAACACCAAAAATACAGGTACTGTGCGACAGAAGTCCGCTAAGGGCAGTAATGACAATTCTAAACAATATAATGTTGAGAAATTATTGCAACTGCCTTTTGATTTTGAAAATTACAGAAATAAGAGCACTAAGGGACAGAAATCGCAAGAACAGTATAAGTCATTAAAGCAAATGATTTTTAGCTTTGGCAATAAACTAACAAAAATTAAAGTAATCCAGGTTGAAAATATGTATTTGAAACGCTGTATAAATTGTCATATAGTCCCTATGGGACTTCGGTTTTTTAAAAGACCTATGGGTGTAGATATGAATGTGGGTAATATCAAGAAATGTAATGATATGTTCAATGGGTTTGGGGAGCAGTTCATGAAGTTTATTATGGATAGTAATGATGCACAATTGACAGGACTGATTTCTGAAGTGGAAATAATGGATAGTGAAATACGGGACGATAAGCTATTTCCACATTGGGATTCTCTGTTTTTTAAACAGTATGATTACGCTGAACATATGAGTAACACAATATTTGCTAGAAAATGTAAGAAGTTGGAACGTGATATGCAACAATACGAGCAAGGAGTAGCTTACAAGTGGAATAGTAAGGACAGGTTGAGACAGAGAGACACATACAAGGGAGACAAAAGGGATATTCCCCATGTAGATGAATCATATTATCAACATGAATATGTTTTTTTAGAGGAAGGAGAGCAGGACAAGTGGCACACAGTAAACCGAAGGAGGAAGGGGTACCCCAGGTGGAACCAAGACAGACAATACTAGTGCCTAACATTGACTGTGTTGATGCTACTATAAGACCAAAGAATAACATTCAAGTTAAATATAGTGGCCAAGAATTGGGTTTACATACAAATAACAAAGAGGCAGAAGTAAAAATTTATAACTACAGTTCTTACGTACCTCAAACAGATTTGGTCAAAGTATTTGCTAAGGGTATGAAGTATATACCGGACAAATCACTAGATTTGGTAGATACCCTGGTAGAAGTAAAGTTATTTCTAAGGAAGTTAAATCTAGGGGTATTCTTCCAAAATAGGTCACAAGCTATACCTACGAACATAAATCTTAGAAAGAAGAGTACTTTTACACCACCGATGGTGAAAACATTAGAGACCTTTGAAAAAGTGATACAGGCAGATATCTATAAGTTGTATAAGAGAAGTAAGTATCAGAAGAAAGATCAATCTGAGATTAACAGCATTAATACAGTTATTGATTCAATCTGTTCAGCAAATGTTAGGATCATGGTCGCTGATAAGGGGGGGGTAGTACTTTATGATCAAGAAAAGTATAGCACCAAGATTTTTGTGATACTTAATGACACAAATCAGTATGAAGTATCCTCAATAAATCAAGTTAATATTGCTCACAATAGAATAGACTCTTTTTTGGAGGAATTCTTGTTAGATAACCAAGTGGACGAAGAACTCTACAAATTTTTGAAAGTTGAGTATCCCATCCTGGCCACCATTAGAGGGATCCCTAAGATACACAAAAATTCTATCGATCCCCCATTTAGACCAATTATATCAGGGAGTGCAAACAAGACATTCCCTTATGGGAGAGTAGTGGACCACAAGCTGAAACACATGTACAAAAGTATACCCCACATTATGAAAGACTCCTGGGAATTCCTGGGAATATTCAAACAGGAATTGTGGTCCCCTGATATTATTTTTGTCACAATTGACGTCCGGGAACTATTTTCATGTATTCCTAGACAGGAAGGAATAGAAAGTTTTATACAAAGTATGAAGAACTTTAGTGGGTTGCAAGAGGAAGAAATAATCCTTCTCACTTCCTTTATGGAAATAGTACTTGACTATAATTACATCTTTTTCGAAGGAGAATATTATAGGCAGATCTCAGGGGTAGCGATGGGGGCAGCTTGTGCCCCCATGTATGCAAATATGGTTCTCCTTGATTGGGAAACAATATATATTCTCAACACCAACTGGATGACCAAAATCCAAAAGTATGTAAGATACCTGGACGATATATTTTTGTTATGGACAGGGAATACTAAGGACTTAGAGGATTTTGTGAATTACATTAATGGCACCACCACTTATTTAAAATTCACATACCAATGGGACAGCAAAGGAATAAACTATCTAGATGTCTACGTTTATAATGATGGTAAGACATTCCAGTCCACGATATATCGGAAAGAGACTTACAGTAATGGATACTTGCATTTTTCCAGTGCCCATTCTTATAAAGTCAAGTATAACATAGTGAAAGGACAAATGATCAGGGCTGTGAGGATGACATCAGAAAGGAACAACATGATCAAGGAAATCAAGTTTATGGAGTCTATGTTTAGAGAAAAGGGATATCCTGGTAAGATGCTGGAAGATCTAACACAGTATGTAATACAGGAATGGGGTAAGAAATATTACCCGTTGATAGGTATAGGTATATCCACGCACAAGAGACAAAATAATATAGAGGGGGACCGGTACAACAGAGCATGTATTGTGAAATATGGTGACCAAACACATCAGGTAAAGCAGATAATAGCAAAACATTGGCACATTTTAACAAATGATGCAGGTGTCAAAGAAAAGGTTCCCACAATACCCAGGTTTGTATATAAGGCAGGTAATAGTCTTCACAGACTTATAGATATAAGACAAAGTTCCACTAAAGATGTTAAGAGTAGAAGTAGGGGTACTACCAAGTGCGGATGTTGCAACTATTGCAAATACATTTATGAAGGCAAGGGCATAATACTAAAGGATAGAAATAGAACTAAGATCCAATTTAAAAATGGTAATTGCCAAACAAGACATGTGATATATCTGGCTATCTGTGACACTTGTGAAAATTATTATGTAGGAATGACAGATAGATTTTTAAAAAACAGAATGTATGACCACTTATATTGTATCAAAAGAAAAGATGTCAATAATGCATTATCGAGACATATATTAAACAATGAGTCATGCAGGAATTTCAAGTTTGGTATATTGGAGGTGGTCAGTTATAACCCTAGAGGAGGTAACATTAAGGCCATAGTGGGGGAAAAAGAAATAAAGTGGCAATTGCGATTAGAGGCAGCTACACCCCCAGGGCTTAATGAAGTTATACCTACCAAACCATTATTGAGAATATAATGTACATTTGATACCTACTGTAAGCATAATAATAGATCTACACATTACCCTAGGGGTACATAGACAATTGAAGTCAATGGAATTATTTTAGTTATATAAGTCAGAGCAGCATTACATCATAACATATATTACACTATGTACAATTGTGTAATTATGTAGTTTTTAGTATTTTCTAATAATTTTGTAATAGATAAGGAATATAGAAATTGCTATAATTAACTTATTTTGAATTTTGATAGTATTCGAAGCCTATAGTATGTTTTATGTTTTATTTTAAATGTCTAACCAAGGGTTAAAAACACCAATTAGGATAAATTAATTGGAAAAAAGGTGGGTAGTTAAGGTATTTAACAGTTGTGTTACACTTAGTCTTATGTTCTGAAGAAATCTAGGTGTACTAGATGAAAGCGCTCAACATCTATAAGTGTTTATAACTGCTGGATGGTTTTACAATAAAAGAATTTTACTGCAGTGATTCGTGGTTCCTGTTTGACTGAGCCATGCTGTGCTTACTACTTGTGGTGTATCTGGTGGACTTCAGGAGCTTTTGTGTGTGACAAGTACTCCACTTGTCACTTGTCTGGAGCTGGATTTGGAGTTGACTACTTTTACAGTCTGGGTTCTGTCAGTAAGCTAGTTGGCAACCCATCGAGTGACATAGGGATTTATGCCCAGCTTAGTAAGTTTATCTATGATTCCAGAGTGGGGGATGGTGTTGAAGGCCTTGGCGAGGTCCAGATAGGCTGTGTGGACCGCCTTACTCTCGTCCACAGCTCTGGAGACCGATTCGAAGAAGTCAATCAGATTCAGGAGTCAAGATCGGCCCTTCACAAACCCAAACTGGGTGGGGTCCAGTGTTTGAAGGTTGCCAATGTTTTTGTTTATAAGTTCCATGATAATGCATTCCATACCCTTGCAGATCAGGCTTGTCAGACTGATGTGACAGTAGTTCCCGGGATCCAAGGTGGATCCTCCCTTGTGGAGTGGGATAACTGTAGCTGTGCACCACTCAGTGGGCACAAAGCCTGAGGTGAGGCTATGATTAAACATGACACTTAGGTGGGGTGCCAGTTCATTTTGTAGTTCATTTAGTACACAGCCTGGGATGTCATCTGGTCCCATGGATGCTGTATTCTTAGCTTTGGAGAGTGCTGTTTCTACCTGTGTGGCTGTGATTATCGGACTTTGACAATCTTTTGGTATTGAGATGGGCCCTTTAGGGTGTGAGAGGGGGGTGAAGTTGGCACTAAATCGATCTGCCAGGATATTGGCAATATCCTTGGGATCAGTATATTTAATGCCATTCTGTTGTAGCTCAGAACAGATCTGAGCATTGCCATTTAGATTCTTGACATAACTATAGAATGCCTTGTGGTTGTCTTTGGAATCTTTGGCAATTTTATTTTCGTAACTAGCTTTTGAGGATTTTATGAGGGATCTCAGCTTCTTACTGAGGCTGGTGAGGGAGTTTTTTGCATCCTGGGATTTTCCTCTTTTCTGCAACAGTTTCTTCCTTCTGTTGTATAGTTTGTTTATAGCAGGGGACCACCAGATTGGCTTCCTTTTTTTGGAGAAGAGCATCTTGGTTCTATTTGGGATGGCACGATTCATACATGAGTGGATGTGCTCATACAGTGCCTTAGTGTAGGATTCTGCAGTCGAACTTTCAGATCCCGTCTGCATGGGTGTCATGACATTTGTCACTTCTGACTTCAGTAGCATGAAGTTGGCTTTGGAGAAGTTTTTTTAAGGAGGTTTCCTTACTGGGGGGTGGGGGTGGGATGTGGATGTCAAGGGTGATTTGCTTATGGTCAGACCTGACCAATGAGGGGGTGATCACTGGTGTGGAGCATCTATCTCCCATGTTGGTAATGACCAGGTCTAGGATATTGGAGCCCCTGGTGGGACAATGGATTATTTGATCCAGGGAGTTGGAATTTATGAATTCCAAGAACCGTTTGGAAAAGGAGTTGGTACCCGAGTAGTTTTCCCAATTAATGGCAGGGTAGTTGAAATCACCCAGTATTAGGGTGTTTGGTTGTATCTTAATATTTTCCAGTATGTTTAGGAAGGTGTAGTGAGACTCTTGGGGCATGGTGGGGGATCTGTAGCAAGCTACAATTCGGATTGCAGTCTTAGCTAGTGTTAGTTGCACCTGGAGAATTTCAGATGCATTGTGTTGGGCAACTAACCTGGAGGTAGCCTGGAGTAACACATTATAGATACAACTCTCTCTACAGCAATGAAAATGTGAAAAAGCAGAGCCAGTATTTGACAGCTTCAGAAAAAAAAAATCCTCAAAACAAGTAAAGTGATGACTTCTCTCAGGGCCAACATCCCTTTTACCCAAATAGAACTCTAGCATGAATTGTAACTTTTGGAATCAAATAAAACAGGTTTCTTCACTTTAAAAAAAATCCTTTTCAAAGGACTACACAGAAGAACAAGAGCAATTACAATGCACACTACCAGAGGAGTTTCAAGAGATAAGACTGACTGATAAACTTGATCTTTAAATCTCCTGCAGCACACAAATAAAGCATGTTGCAGAGACGGATTTATTACCCAACACCTGTCCCATCTCTGGAACAGGCTTACCCTGCAAATTAAACAAACTGACATCCTTGCATCTCCAAATTACATGCAAATGGTTGTGTTGATACCGATCTAGTTTGTTCATAGGTGTGTACTAGGCTAATGACCCTGGAGCCTTTACAAACCTATCCCATAGAAGTGGCTTGGCATCGTGCCAGCTGCCATTATATCCCAGTTCCTCTATCAAATAGAGCCACTGGAGTGATCCCCAGGGTGAACTTTCTGTTACCCTTCCACTCATCAAGATTTTTCTTGAAGAGAGTCAGCAAGGTGCTCCACTTGACATTTATGGGAAGTCTGTTCCAGAGCATGTACAGTCTCTGGGTCAGAAACCTGTCCCTCCAGAATGTTCTGTTGATTGTGGTAATGAGGTTGAGGTTTCTAGAGTGTGTGGTGCAGAGAGATTGGGATTTCTTTATATGTCGCAATTCTAACAGAGCTGGGTCAGACATGGCTTTGTAAATCAAGCAGAGATCACCTCTAAGTAGGTGATTTCAAACAGAGAATAGCTGGGGTCTATTGAGTCTGTCCATGTAGGACATGTTTAATGCCTATGATCCTCTTCGTGAGGTACTTCTGTGGCCTCACCAGCTCTTGCAGGTGTCTAGTGAGGTACATGCCAAATGGGGCATTATACTAAATGATTGGTCTAATGAGAGAAGTGTAGAGAGAGATGATGACCTCTTTCTTCCTGGGTGCAAAACCCTTCATAATGAGATGTGCCACATAGAAGGATATTATGACCACAGTGACAATGTAATGGTCGAAGGAGAGGTTGCTAACCTGCATCCCCAGATATCTTATAACGGCTTCAGTGTTCAGTGGGGTCATATCAATGTGATAATTAGTCGAAAGTGAGTTTTTCCCAAAGTAGATGATGACACATTCTCTGACATTAAGCTTAAGGTCATGGTTTCGACACCAGCCATTGGTCTCCGTGAGGCCTTTCTGAAGGATGTCTGCATCACATGGGGAGTTAATAATGGCTCCCAGCTTGCAGTCGTCTTCGAACTTGGTCAGTCAGAGTCCCTTTGTGTTGGTCTGGACATCTGAGAAGTAGATGCCGAACAGGAGAGGACCTAGGACTGATCCCTGTGGGACTCCACTTGTGACTGGTCAGCAGTCTGATTTGGAGTCCATTACTTTCACACTGTGTGCTCTATCTGTGAGCCAGTTTGCGACCCACCTAGTGATATAGGTGTTGATGCCTAGTTTGGTGAATTTATTAATAATTTCCAAGTGAGGAATGGTATCAAAGGCCTTGGCCAGATCAAGGTAAGCTGTATGCACTGGGGACAGACCTGCTTTGCCCATCTTGGAAAGGGGAGTACTTTATGAGGATGGGAAATGGCTTTCTGACTCAATTGTCTTGTGTTTCCTTTGATTCTGTTACTCTAAGAGAGAAAGAAAGAATGACTGTGCCAACTGCTGTCTAAAATCACACTGTTACACTTAAAACTATGTGATTATGCCCCAGGACATACTGCATAAATCATACCTTAATATCAGTACTTGTAAGCAACATTTGGTTTGTAAATTTATTCTTCTACACAATCACTTACAGAGTCCTTCTTTTGATAGTTTACTCCTTCAGGTCATCAGTCTGTTGTCCTGTTAGACATTATGATTTATTCACTCCTCCTGCTTTACAACTGCTTTCTTCTCACTTTTTCAGTCAAGTTCAGTGGCCTATTTAAGTTGGAGATAACCTCTACATAAGTCAACCTAGTTAGTAGCCTTTTACACATCTGCATAACCTAATATTATCATTACAAAAGACATAATGCACGTTCAGAGTCACAGCTGTTGTGTTTATAATGTTTACTGAGTAAAGATGTATTATAGTGGTACCAGCAGGGGGACATTTGTATACATGGGCATGCACTTCAGACGGTATACACTCTACCCTTTCAATAGTATTTGTAACAAAGAGATGGAAAGTTAGCCTGCCCACTGTCTGGGATGCAATGTGAAATGTATTTACCACACTAGCAGAAACTGGAAAGTTAAATTTCTAGGTGGTGGTGTTCAGGATAGTTTTTCAGTAATGCCAAAGAATGTGAGACTGCAAAATCTGTTTGCACTAAATAACTATGTAAAATAATTGTAAGTTTTATGCTATTTTTTTTAATGACAGTAATATATGAAATTCATTGAATACTGGCATCTAACTATTGACAGGTTCTTGAATGGATGCAGGGCTAGGTGCCCTTGCAGGCCATTTTGAGTTTAACTAATTTCCTTTTTAAGGGTAAGAATCAAACTCTGCACCTATCTATAAGGTAAATACCCTAACCATTATATACCGTAAAGTTCACCAAGGCACCACAAGTAACTAAATAAATCCAAAAGGTACCACCAAAGGATCGGAAAAGAGCTGCAGAAATGTCTCACGATTTTAATAAGCACACAAACAGAATACACATTAACGTTTCCTCCACAGTACGTTTTCATTTCAATTACTTCATCAGATGTGGACTGAATGCTAAAACCATGCTTATATACCTCTTATACCCTAGAAAATTAATTAATTAACCAACGAGGATGGGATAAATCATTGCTAATTAATGCAAAGTTTTAAAAAAGTAGTAAGATTCACCATTAAAATACATTTTAAGAAAATACATATAAATACATACAATAACCATTTTAATAAAATAAATATACCTTTTCCTAAAAACATATTCATTAATAAATGTTTAAAATGCAATACTTTAAAATTTTACATAAAAACATAGTGAGATGACCTGAACATAAAACTCCCTCTAGTATAATTTCTGTAAAAGTACATCCATTAAACCTGAATATGTTTGTACTGAATTGCACACCAGTTATTCTTTTGTTGAACTACATCAAATGGATTGTGTTTGCTAAAAAAGTATATTTACTTTTTATAAAATCTGTTTCCTTTAGAAATCTAGTGTTCTGGGGAATGAAGGCAGTTAATCAAAGGTTTGACAAGTGAGCTTTTTTATTTGTTTAAAGGAGAATTTTCAAAGCTTAGCTGCCCTTAACTTGAGCACAGGGGCTAACAAAATGTGGTCATTTAACCCAGGAAATTTGTTCGCTTGAAGGGTGACCTGCCACCATAGCTCCCTATATTCAATTGTCTCTTCCCATAAACCACCCCTTCCATCCATCTTTACACTTTCAATGACATAAAACTTATACTGGACATTGCTGCATTTCTGCTAGTGCTTATATAAAGCATTAGTATCCTTGTTATTCTGGATATCATAGTCATGCTCATAAATTCTTCTTCTGAGCTTGCACACAGTCTTGCCAACATAAAATGCCTGGCAGCACTGACATATAGCTAAGTAAGCTAAGCCACTAGACTTACACTTACTATATTCCTTCCCCATGATTCTTGTGTTTCTACTTTCTAAATAAATACTCTTTGTTTGCTATGTAACCACACTGGCCACAATGTTCACATTTAAGGTTCATTTTCTTTTCCTCGTTGCTCTAGTCTGCATTACTTCAGTTTCTAATAAATTTTTCAAACTACATGAGTTTCTAAAAAAACACTTTTAGTTTGTCTTTAGATATCTTCTCAAAGTCCATAAGTGCAACCTGTTCCATTCGGTAACCAAAATATTCCTAATCAAGTTAGAACTTCCATTATATTCTATTACTAAGGCATTACCAAAAGAATTCTGATTAATCTGTTTCTCATCACCTTTATTCTGGTGGCTAACACCTAAACTAGGCTTAGATTTGTCCATCCCCTTTTCACTTACTTCCTTTTTCATCTGGTCTATCAACCAAACTGGATAATTTCTAGCTTTAAAAAATTGCCTTAATAAAGCCACCTCCTTCAAAAATTCTTCATTGTTAGATGTCATCCTACTTGATCTGATTTATTGCCCCTTAACAATATTTTTCTTATAATGCATGGGGTGCACACTATTGTAGTGTAGGTATGAATTTGAGAAAGTACTTTTAGTAAAGACTTTTGAATTAAATTCATTCTTCTTGTATATTTCTAAATCCAGGTACTGCAAATTTTCCTGACCGACCCTGTTTGTGAATTCCAAAAACTTAGTAGCACTATTTTAAAAAACAATAAAATCATTAATAACTTCCACAGGCCTTATCCATAAAATACATATGTTATCTAAAAATCTTTTATACAAAATCCAGTTGTCACAGTATAAAGAATTTAACACTACCTTCTCCTCTTACCTCGCCAGCACAATATTTGCATATGTAGGGGCACAGGTTGCGCCCATAGCCACCCCTTTTATCTGGTGAAACAATTCCTCCTTAAAATAAATGTATTTCAACACCATATCTGTTAGTTGTATAACCACAGTACATTCGCCGTATTAGTGTAGCATCCTCATAAATAATGTCTTCCAACAAAAGTAGGCACTCGGTGAGGAATGCTAGAAAATAGATCAACAACATCTATTGTAAGGAATGAAATATTGTCATTATAAAGTTCTTTATTTAAGCATCTAAAAAAGTCCCAAGAATCCCTCAAAATGTTGTTCCTTTTCAGCCATATTATTTTCAATTTACTATCCACATATTTGGCCAAAGGCAGAGTCTTTGAGCCTTCTGCCAAAACAATAGGTCTAACTGGCAAATTAATTCCATTTTTGTGTTTTTTGGGGATAACAAACATTGTATGGATTCTTGGTTTCTTAACTTTTAAAACATTTAAAGTTTTTTGATCAATTAGACCCTACAGTAGCAGTTCTTCCAATACAATATCTATCCTCCTGTAGGCTATATTAATTTAATTCCTTGACACTACTGAATATTAAGTAGAGTCCCTTAAAATTTCATTCATCTTGCCCTCATATGTTAAGCAGTCCGTCAACACAATTCCGCCCCCTTTATCGGGTTTCATTACCCTTAAGTTCTTGTCTTGCCTAAGATCATTTAAAATACTTCTCTCATTCATTTGTATGTTTGTCTTATATTTCACTTTGTGGAAGTTTTTCCTAATCTCATTTTCCACTATGTTCTCGAAATTTTTGATTTGGAGGTGCAAAGGTGGGTTAAAAACACTTTTTTTCTTTAACTTACCTGCATCTAGGCCCTTGTTGTTACTAAAAATGAATTCAAAATTATTTTTTCTGGTAAACATTTTGATGTCCAAAAGGGTTTTTGTCAGGTCACCTTTTCTAAAAGGTATATATTTCAAACCCTTAGAAAGAACATTAAAATGTTCGTTCTCTAAAACAATATGACTAAAATTATAAACGCTAAAATCTCCTTTACCAAATCTATATGGGTTACTCAAGTCCTGTTTGATTATTTCATTGTCCGAGTTGGGGTGGGTGATAAGCTCATTGTTTAGTATCTTCCCCTCCCCTTCCTCTTCCCCTCCAAAAATTCTGGGGCTGCTGAAAGTGTTGGTCATTCCTATTTTTTAATCTCTCATATCTTTTTTTGGGGGGGGGGCTGTTCAGAAAATTCATCCAGCTTACTCACCTGCTGTCCAACCCTGGGCAATTCATTAGCTTCCTCTACTCTATAATTTTCCTTTTCCCAAAACCTCACCCTTTTTTAGGTTCAGGGTAACTTGTATTATTTGTACACTCTTTAAAGTCCCTTTCCAGCTTACTAATTTTCCTTGTAATCAACTCATTATAGTGAACCTCTATGTTCTTTCTGATGTTATCATATTTGATCTTTTCTGCTGGAATTAAGCAGGTGAGGTGAGTGTGCGATAGTGATGGACCTTAGGGTTAGGGTTTGGGTTAAGGTAAGTCGATAGTTAGTGGTGTGTGTATAGTTTAGTGTAGGGTTAGGTGTCAGATTTTAGGTGTATGTGTGTGGATTGCTGTTTGTTTGGTGTGCTTGTGTTGTGTGCATGTGTTTTGGAACAGCAATTTTTTTTCCCCTAGGAAAAAAATCACTGTTCTGACAGTTTGAGATTGTAAGCTTTTGCTTACATAAGTTCGATCAATCACCGTTCGCTTTTTTAAGTGTTTGGTGATCTAATATAGACCCGATATCTAGACTAACAAGGATACTAATGCTTTACATAAGCACCAGCAAAAATGCAGCAATGCCCAGTATAAGTTTTTTGTCATTGAAACTGTAAAGATGGATGGAAGGGGTGGTTTATGGGAAGAGACAATTGAATATAGGGAGCTATGGTGGCAGGTCACCCTTCAAGTGAACAAATTTCCTGGGTTAAGTGACCACATTTTGTTAGCCCCTGTGCTCAAGTTAAGGGCAGTTAAGCTTTGAAAATTCTCATTTAAATAAGTAAAACAACCCACTTGTCACACCTTTGATTAACAACCTTCATTCTCCAGAACACTAGATTTCTAAAGGAAACAGATTTTATAAAAAGTAAATATACTTTTATAGCAAACACAATCTATTTGATGTAGTTCAACAAAATAATAACTGGCGTGTAATTCAATACAAACATCTTCAGGTTTAATGGATGTACTTTTACAGAAAGTATACTAGAGGGAGTTTTATGTTCAGGTCATCTCACTATGTTTTTATGTAAAATGTTAAAGTATTTCATTTTAAACATTTATTAATGAACATGTTTTTAGGAAAAGGTATATTTATTTTATTAAAATGGTTATTGTACGTATTTATATGTATTTTTTTAAATGTGTTTTAATGGTGAATCTTACTGCTTTTTTTAAACTTTGCATTAATTAGCAAGGATTTATCCCATCCTTGTTGGTTAATTAATTAATTTTCTAGGGTAGAAGAGATATATAAGCATGGTTTTAGCATTGAGTCCGCACCTGATGAAGTAATTGAAATGAAAACGTACTGTGGAGGAAATGTTAATGTGTGTTCTGTTTGTGTGCTTATTAAAATTGTGAAACATTTCTGCAGCTGGTTTCCGATCCTTTGGTGGTACCTTTTGGATTTATTTAGTTACCCTAACCATTATGCCAACCTTATCCCCACCCCTTTTCTGAAAAAGGATATTTTAAAGTTATTGCCTTTGAGAAGTCTGTGCCCACTGATAGGTACATGTCATTACAGTTATTACCTTTAAAAGTCTGTGCCCACTGCTTTGCAAACATTGCATTGCTGTTTTTAAAATCAGCTTCTTATGACATCAGTTTTTTTGCTGTTCTACAGGATCCCTTATATATGTAGTCACATTTGTTCTTTAAATTTGGATAGGTTGTAATCAGTCTGCCAACCTGATTGCCAAAAGGGTTCTTATCTCCTGCTATGCAGTAACTCCTTTTCTTAACTCTCTTCAACCAAATTCTGTTGATGGTTTAAACTGGAAATAAAATGAGGTGGGCTGCTCACAGGTTTATGATGTATCTGCACAATAAATCATTGTACTTTAAAATACATAATAAATAGTAGTGATGGAGCTGTAGCACAAGTTTATGTTACTGTGTGTGAATATGTTTTAGTGTTACCCATAGTGACACATGGGTATCTAAGTAAGTGTGTTTCAGTGCACAGAGCACTGCAGGTTCACTAGTGCTCACGGTAGAACACGAACATTGGAGTGAGCCTACGTACTGCCTCTTCTGTGAGGTTAACTGTCTACTTCTAGCAATACCTGATAAGTTGGGGTGATCCTCTAGTTATTGGTAAGGATGGCCTTTGCCTCAAGATACAGAGATGAAATGAGATGTAGGACAGCGTAGGAGTGCCTGTACTGCTCATTAAGTGTGTTCTGAAGAGGAGCTATGAAGGCAGGAGAAAGTGAGGAGGTGATTAAGTCTGACTGAGGCATGTGAGGCATGTGACCTTTACTGCTCAAGGCATGCTACACAAACGGTTAATGTTACTGGATACTGCCTGCTGCCTGACCCTGACAGAAGGACAAAATACTGAAGCAGGAATTTAGTTGCTACTTGCAAAAACTTCAGACACAAAAATATTTTTTATTATTATTTTTTTATGTTTTCTCTCTGAAAGATCCTCTACACTCTGTAACAACCAGATAATACTGCTTTGCTGTATTTGTCAACAAATCCTACTGGAATCTAATTCCTAGACCCATAGCAGTTGTTGCTTTCTTCCATACTTTCAGTTTCATTTTCCTGTAAAGCAGCTGCTATTTTCACACTAACAAATGTTTTTCTAATGTGAAAGTACAACTCCCAGAATACATGCCAAAAGAAAACATGGAAACAGGATTAGACTTTGTGACCATAATAGCACTTAGTCAGCGTATTCAAAATAGAGCAACACTTGTGTGTCAAGCAATATTTTTAAACTGTTTCATTTTATATTTGTAGATACTGATCATGAAACATTCACTAAATGTCTACATTTTGTCACAAACAATGAATGGTACCTTTAGAGAAGTGGAAAGAGTTCAGATCTTTCAAAGATTCAGTTAGATAATCTAGCCTTAAATTTGAAATGTTATTATCTTAAGTGGGGGCACTTAACACTTATATGCAGTATTATATTTTAGTCACAGGAAGGTTTGCATTCATGCACCCAATATTTCTGAACTGAAAAGTAGACTTTAAAGATGCAATAATTGAAATAAAGTTGTTAAACTTCAGAAAGAATGTGTGGGTTAAGCAAAACCTCATGGCTTATAGTAACATTTACTCCCAGCTGGTCAAGAAAGCTATGAATGACAATGCTATGAGCACTCACATGACACAAGGGAGAACATCATGCAGGTGATATATGTGGCCCTCTGCAGATTCACATGTACAATGAAACACCCCACAGCTCCAACGTGGCAGTGTATATGTCAGGTTACCATAGAAATGGCAAGCAAATCAGGAGACAGAACAGCAGAAATGTGGAAGAGCATGGAAAGGGATCCACAGAAGGACAACAGGAATGGGATATTGGTGTGGGAGAGATGGTGAAGAAGGGTTACTTTTTGTGGGCACATGTGCCTTTTTCAAGAAGTCTAGAAGGAAGGTAGCACTGAAAAAGTTTAGGTATGAAGGAGGGGTAGGGGAAGAAAGCAGTGATAAACAAACAACCATAATGCAGACAGACTGACAGGGAAGGGAGGGACACATTAAGGGAGGCAAATGTAAGACGTGGCCAGAAAGATGGAGGATAAATGGAAAGAGGAGGGCTGGACTAAAATAGGAGATGGGGAGTGACACAAAAGGATGGAAAACTGAGTAATGCAGGATAAGGAGGGGTGAAGAGGACCTGTCAAACCATCACTGACATCATAGAAAGGAGCTATCTCTGATGTTCAATTAATGAGGCCAGCTAGCTGTGTGATTCTACCAGTTACATGAGTAGGTGTTCTCAGATGTAAGTGCAGACATCGAGCCATTGGTCCAACTTTTTCCTCATTAGCCTCTCCACCTCCCATTGATTAACCATTAGGGCTCCTCAATAGGACACTCAGATGAGGCAGCTTCACCCAACTCATGAGACGTAGTCACAGAGGCCACAGGTGAGTTTCCAGGTCACCTTTTACAGGGTGCAGAACCCAGTGGCTGTTGTCCTACAACTGCTGGAAAACAGGTGACCTTGCAGAAAAAGAAAATAAAGAGGAGAAAAAAATGAAACATATTAACAAATTAATAATCTGTGTAACGGTTTATTAAAACAATGCAGCACTGACAGCTGTACCCTGCAATTACTATGCAGCCTGGACAGCCTGTCTTCCCACCTCTGGCAGGCCATCATGTTTTATTTATTTCTTTATTTCTTATTATTTATTGGCATTTGTTTATCAGTACACTGTGCCAAAAGAGCCCATTTTTCAGTGGGGGCCTGGGGAGAAAAGCTCTACAAGGTTGTTAGTATAGAGTACACTACAAAAAAATCAAACCAGTTAGTAAAATACAGGCAGTAATATACAGAAACAGACAATATTATACAAGACAGAAAAAGATATAAAACATACAATAATTACAGATTATTAGAGTTTAAAGATACATACTTTCTAAGTAATTATACATTTGCTGCTGTCTTATACAATTAGAGAATAAAACAGAGATGAAGGATTTCATATGGAAGCATTCACAAGGTTATGAAGGAGTATAAGCTAGTGCAATAGTGCAGGGAAGTGTGAAGTTGGTTTATTACATGATAAAAAGTCATGGATATAACAGGTCAGAGATAGTTATGCATGGGCAGATAACATATTAGTGTTTAAAATGTGTATAAAGGAGGATCTGAGAGGTGAGGATGTAAGTTAAGGTGACTGTAGGTGCAGGTAGTCAGGTTATAGAAGGATGAGAACTGAGACATCTGCAATGCCAAAGAGTAGAGATGTTGCTGCAGAGTTTTTTTTCTCTTGAGGCAGTAGCATACCTAGGGATGGACAAAGGGGGCATCTGCTCTGGACACAACATATTACGAGACATAATCAGCAGATGGGAACTGTCCAGTAGTGCAGTGTGACCAAGTGGTTTGGTTCAGAGAAGAAAAGTTTTTTTTTTTTTGGGGGGGGGGTCCTCAAAATTAGTACTTTTTTTGTCTTCAACTTAGAGTTGAGAAGAGGTCACCAGACAGAGAAACTGCATAGAGCACCAGATAACCTAGTTGCAGTTCTGTCCTGAGAGATTGAAAGACATAAAGCAGACGGAATCAGCACAGCACATCTAAGAAGAGAGAAGGTAATTACAGCTACAAAGGATAGGCCTAGTGTCCAGTACCAAATCAAAGAAAGAACGCTTACAAGAAAAGGATAACTGCCTTTCTATTCATTTTCTTCTTCCCATTGGTGAAGTTCTGGGTTGTACTATCTGCGACGCCCGTGCACTGTCCCAGTAATAAAGGAGCCTCAATCCACACCACTAGCACCAGTGAGGGATGTCCACATTGGGAGCATGACAAGTACAAACACAGTAAAGTACAATTTCCCTTAAGAGCACACAGAGATCACAGTCAGTCTCTGTCTAAGATATTACTAAATGTGTTGCTTTAGCCTTGCTACCTTAAGGCCATTGGCCTGAGAGCTGGGTAACCTATTTTGATCTTATAGTATTTGTTGTGCCTATAGATGCTGTATGCTTGTACATCTGAAGTTGAATGTCCTATATACACATCCTACATCTTGGATGCTTTTGAGGTTTTGGCAAGGATTTCTTAAGCACCACAGCATAAGATGACTTATTTGCGGATTTAGGACTAGACGAGTATGTTTGTGTGAAGTATTTCAAGTACTGACAGACTGACATCCAAAGTTAGCAAATGCTTGCCCCTCACACACATAGATTCATCTAGTGTCAGAAGTAAATGGTCATCAGCAAGCATAAAGCACTTGTTACATTGTTACATTATCACAGAATACACAGTTCTATCAGCAAGCATAAAGCACTTGTTACATTGTTACATTATCACAGAATACACAGTTCTATCAGCAAGCATAAAGCACTTGTTACATTGTTACATTATCACAGAATACACAGTTCTATCAGCAAGCATAAGGCAGTTGTTACATTGTTACATTACCATAGAATACACAGTACTATCAGACTGGTTACACATGATGTGGGAGAATGCAACCTCATGGCTATAATGTCTGCTGTGTAGGAGTCATTGATGAATTGTTTATTGTAAGGAAGAAGTTTTTTATATTAATCATTCTTCAGGATTCATTAAACTCTGTGTAGGCTCCGTGCAGAGCCTACACGGAGTGTATCTGTGACCGCTATAGCAGTCAGTGCGCAACAGTGAACAATGCCTATTAATAAGGGATGGAGCGCCTAAGTTGGGTTTCGCAGCTTGCAAGACTATTGCTGACTGTGAAACTTGTAAACATACATGGATATTGAGTCCATGTAAAGGAGAACACATACGGTCCACAGATTTGCATGGATTGCCACAATGATCACCAGGGCTGTATACATCATAGCTCACACCCTCTTAGTGCAAGAAATCTGGACAAAGTTTGACATTATGGGGGTACAATGGCACAAAAATAGGGACAGATTTTAAATATTGTGCTATAAACTTAGAAACTTGTTAGAGTAATAGGGTATGTGTTACCAGGCATTTTCTGAAGGATATGAAGTCTGAAACTCAAATGTATGTCATTATATAGTGAATTCAGTCCTCAGATCATCCTAGTGATCTGCCAGAAAACTAGAAATTGTATGAGGAATAGACCAAAAATAGGATGCAAAAACCTGGACATTCTGCGAAAATCTGGACAGTTGAGAGGTATGTTTGCAAAATGCACCTTTGCTGCCCCACTCCCACATGAGCAGTACACATCGTAAGTCATGCACACCATGCATAGCAACCTTTTAGGGCAAGTCATCTGGACAATGCTATAAATAATGGGGGAAAAGGGCAAAAATAGGGACACATTTTAAATGTTGCTGTTACAAACATAGAAAACTGATAGAACAACAGGTTTGCAAAATGCATTTTGCTACCCTGCCCCCAAATGAACAGTACACATTGTAGGTCAGGCAGACCATACCTTTCTACCTCATAGAGAAAGAAATCTGGACAAAGCATTGCATAATCAGGGCCAATGGAACAAAAATAGGGACAGATTTTAAATATTGCTCCTATTAACTAGTTGTTAGAGTAATAGGTTATGTGTTACCATGCATTTTCTGAAGGATTTGAAATCTGAAACTCAAATGTATGTCATTATTTAGTGACTTCAACCCTCTGATCATCCCACTGATGTGCCAGAAAACCACAACTTTTATGAGGAATAATCCAAAAATAAATGGCAAAAAATGGACATTCTTTGAAAATCTGGACAGTTGAGAGGCATAGTACACATTTCTGAAACCCTTTCAGCAAGAAATGTGGGGAAAAGCCATAAATAATGTGGGAACAAATTATGACAACTAATTAAGGAACATACCCCTCAACCTCTTGGCATAAGAAATCTGGATAAAGCATTATATAATGTGGAGCAAAGGGCCAAATATAGGGTCACATTTTAAATATTGCTCTTATAAACTTAGAAAGTTGCTAGAATAACAAAATGTGTGTTAGCATGCATTGTCTGATGGACATGAAGTTTGCAACTCCAAGGCATGTCATTATTTAATGACTTTAATCCTCAGATCATACTAGTGATTTGTCAGAAAACCACAAAGTGTATGAGGAACAAGGCAAAAATCAGACGAAAAAATGGATATTCTGCAAAAATTTGGACAGACAGGTGAGAGGTACGCTAGGGACACACTGATTAAATATTGCCCCTACAAATGTAGAAAGTTGATAGAATGACAGGTTTTGCATTTCTGTGAACTGTCAGAAGGGTATGAAGTCTGAGACTCAATGCCTGCCACTCATTTCTGACTTCAACCCTTAATACTTTAACAATGATTTGCCAGAAAACCATAATAGTAGACACATAGAGCAAAATATGAAACAAAATCTGGACATTCTGATAAATCTGTGCAGTTGAAAGATATGGCTGCACAAATAGCTGTCAATTTTGTTAGTACAACATATTTGCACAGAGGTCAACTTAGCGAGACAAGAGATAACCAGTAATAGAGACATATATGACAATAGATGTCACATAGGAATATGTTCAAATGCAATACTCTCTCAACTTCTTAGAACAAGAGATGTGGACAAAGCTATAAAATGGGGACAAAGTGCCACAAATAAGGACAGATAGCTAATACTGCATGTCAAAACTTATGGAGTTGATAGAATATATATGTTGTATATTAGCATGAACATTCTGAAGAGTATAAAATCATCAGTTACTGACTGCACTCTGAAATGACATGCCAATGATTTGCCAGGAAATCAACATGTTATGAGGAAAAGATCACAAATATGAGACAAAAACTCAACATTCTACACAGATAAGGACAGTTAAGAGGTATGCACCCAAATGTCTTTAACATTGAGTCACAGCATGGCAGACATCATCCCAGTGATACGGCAGAAAGCCACATGTTCGATAGGGAAAACATCTGGATATCCTGGGAATATCTGGACATTTGAGATGTATGAATGTGAATTATATGGTGCAAACAGCATACAAAACAATGCATCTACAGTGCAGAGTATTGTGATACCCATTCCTGCCATTCTGTTCTGAAGCTGTGTTAATGATCTGTAACAGGATAAAGGACTGCTATGTAAAATGAACACTCAAGGGAAGTTTGTGTATTGAATAGGAACACCGAGATGAATCGTAGGAATGAACATTAGGAAAGTGTACAGGTGAAACTCCTGCATGCACAGCAGAGGAGGGTTGTCAATGGAAGATGGTTATAGTAGCAACACCAACCGCATATCCATATGGTACAATAAAAATGGGTGGTCTGTGACTGTCACACAAGGTGACATAACAATGAGGAGGATGTGAGTGTGAAATAAGCATCCTTACATGGATAATGCAAAGGGCATCTGTCAGGGATCTGGCATACAACTGTGCTAGGGTGCATATTGGGAAGCTGTGCAAACTGATATACCTGAATATGACTGTACTCTCAGCAAAGGTCTCCATCATGGTGGTCACAGGTAAAGAAAAGATCATGCCAAACATTACAAGAATCAACCACAATCATGGATAATATCTGAATAATGCCACTAATTCCATGTCTCTGATGTAACATATGAGATGTGGAGTGATAACAGATGTGCCTGCACACACACTGGACAGCTGGTGTGATGCAGCCATGCTCTGTGAGGAGAACTGCTTAACACTGCCCTGGGTCAGGGATCTGACATGCAACTGAGGTAAGGTGCATACTGGGAAACTGTGCAAACTGATATACCTGAATATGAGTGTACTCTCAGCAAATGTCTCCAGCATGTTGGTCACAGGTAAAGGATCATGACAAACATTACAAAAATCAACCACAGGCATGGACAATATCAGAATAATGCCACCACGAATCCCTTGCTTCTGACATAACATACATGATGTGCAGTGATAACAGATGAGCCTGCACACTCACTGGACAACTAGTATGATGCATGCACACTCTGAGGGTAACCATGTACACTGTCCTAGCACTGTAATATCTGCAGGAGGTGTTAGGAGGGACACTGCTATATATATATATATATATATATATATATACACAGTGCATGCATAATGTGAACAGGTGGCACACATGCATCTGGTGTAACAACTCGATTGGCGTTCCGCACCATTAGACAGTCATCTATATTCCACAGAAAGAATACCTAGGTATGTCAATAAGGTGCACTCTGACAAAGGCGGTGCACTTCATTTACACATCACTGGAATATGTGTAAGGAGGCACATGGAAAAGGGCGCACTGTACTCAATTATTGGTGTGATGAAGTCTGGAAACCATGATGTTAGTATACCCTCTGATGTGCATGTCCTTCACATACCCAGTACTGGTGTTACAGTCAAGGGAGTAGCCAGCACTGAGAATACATGCTGGTGTATGTACTACGTACCCTCTACCCCAAAACACAGGTCACATACCAACTGGTCTGATTATAGGGTGTGATGTCCACATTATTCTTGGGTGCTGTGTCTGTTTCTTGATGCAACACATCCCTTGATGAGTCTCATCAATTCAGGTGTTATGGCTGTGAGAGCAGTCTCTGGTATGTGCTCATACTGTGTGTATTATATTAATATCACAGTGGGGTCAGTGATTGCCCACAGGTTGCAGTCCTTCAGGCACCTGCTTTGACATAGCATGTGTATATCATCTGTGATGTCCATCACTTAACTAATAGGTAGAAAAGGGCCTAGCAGACAAACCTGATGTACTGACCTGATCACTGGTCCTGAGATATGTCATGTCACACATTTCAAAAAAGTGAGATGCCGCGTATGTCACACTGGTCTAAACATTTGTTGATGTAGCTGTTTCTGGCTACATGTGACATTGTTGATTGAATATCACAGTGTCACTTTTTGTTACATGCCTTCGCCTGATCAAGTTCCACAAGATGATACTGTTGTGAACAGGCATACCCTTGATGACCTCTTTGAGGACGTCTATCAGATGGAGCAGTAACAACTCACACAGATTTGTTGCTTACACCTGGAATATTACTAGTATACAGTATATGTAGAAGAGGTCCATGATGACATGTAGGTCTACCTCACAATCAAGGAGAGTCAGGATGTTTCTATATATGCATACATCAGGCCATGTCCCCCCAACTCAGGAGGATGCATGTTGATGTACACCCTTGTATGGGAACATAGGCTGTGTGGAATGTGTGTTGAATTGTGTATTCCACTGTATCAGGAAGGTGTATGTGCTGGGTCATACCATAGGTGATCTGTGATGTTTTCACAGCACATTGATTCCTTCTGATAGGCCTGGAAGAAGGTAAGACAGTGCATACTGCCTATTGTGATCTGACCTAGGGTTTTGACACAATCACACACACAGGTATCATTGAGAAAATTGTCAAGCTGGGGATTAAACCTTACATCAGATGATGGGTAAACAATTGACTCAGTAGCAGAAAACTTCATGTGACAGTTGGTGAATCAACCTCTACCAGTAGAGCTATCACCACTGGAAAACCCAAGGGATCTGTGCTTGGCCCTTCACTGTTGAACTGTATTTCCTGACAGTTCAGACTAAAGTATATGACTTTTAGCTTACCCAGTTTGCTGATTCTTGCATATTGTTTACAATCATTGAGTTCACCAATGGTGATAGCATAGTACAGGTGGAGCTAACACACACAACTGAATGGTGACAAAAGCACACAATCTACAAATAAATGCAGAAATGTGTGCCTCTAATGTTGTCCATTTGAGAAATGAAGTTTCATGTTAATCACATGCAGAAAACCACTGATGTAAGTGCTGGGAATACATTTATAAGGAATCTGAACTTTGACCACCAAATGTCTATGTTGTGCACATCATAAGTCATGCCATCATACTGACATCTTAGGAGTGTATGACAGCACTGTAGTCAGTCCTCATTACAGTGCTAATAGAGTACAATGTTCATTTTCACATGTACCTTACAAGACACATGTAGCAGCTGGAGAGAACACAGGGCTTTCTCAGCAAGATAACACAGGATCTACACACAGTGCCATAATATATGGGGATAGATTAAAAGCCATGTCACTGCAAACTTTATTGTATATGATGGCGTGACCTCTGCCTGGCTTCCAGGCCAGTTTCTGACCCTGCTTTGTGGGAGTACTGTATATCCAAAAATGTAATATAGTTGATGACATCAGCATTGTCTGTTGAGGACAAGTTAGCAGTGTCCCACATGCTGGTGTAAAATGCTATCTGTCATGTTAAATAACATTTAACACACACACACACGCATAGTTGACTGTTGGGAAACTAGAGTCTGCATAGCACACTTGGTCTACCTGCATCATCGCAGCTCGGAATCCCCCCCCACCCCTGCAACTGCAACATTGCCTGATAAAATCACTGCTATGGTCTGGTTTCTCCTTACAGTTATTGCAAGCTAAGAATAGCACATTTTAATAAGGATACCTACCAGACAAGTCTGCATAGGTGACTGGCTATTTACAGTTCATATTATTATCAGATGTGGTCCTTAATAGTTTTGTTTTAAACATTGTGACTGGTTATTTACATTTCCTTTTATAGCACATTTGTTACATTTACTAGTTATTTTTTAAACATTGTTTTGGCCGGTGTGCACACCTGCAAGGGCTCACCCCCCAGGCAACTATAGCTTTGTCTATTGCTACTGGGTGACATAACTTAACAATATACTTGCTGTATCTTGTCCCAAATAGACCTGCCTCCACATTGAATACTTGTAAAATAAGGCACGTACCATTTCCTTGGTGTATTTTGTCCCCCAGATAAATTTACCTTCCTTTGTATTATTTGCACACCAAGGCCATAAAATAGTGTTTCTGCAACTAACTGCTTACACTCCTAATTTCCTGCTTCTACCTCTTCCTTGCTTACACTTACCTTACAGCTCCAAGGATTCCACTTCTTATGCTGATTGTTTCTCTTTGCAGTCTTCTGCGAGGAATGCCAGCCCACTACTTTCGCCCTCACTAGGCTCAGACTCACTCCACACTATACCCTACCCCATTCCCACCCACCCCGGCATCAACTAAACGATACCAACACTAACCACTCCACTAACTTCCCCAAATCAAGAATCACCCTCCATCCACATAATCACACCTCAATTAGTCAATACACGATTTGTAACACCCCTCCCTGTCCTCACTCAACTTAATTGGAACTGTCCTTAATCACTCTACTCCAACCACACTACACCATTACCCCTCTGTCCCATACATCTTCCTCACACCATCCAGATAACCTAACATTTAAAAGAATATGCACAATGCTCTTTCTCTTGCCCACACTCTATACCCTACTGCTGCCAGCATACTATCTAACATCCTACACTCACCTACAGATAAAACATGTCCATAGCCCTACACTATATTATGCTAATATCATCCACTCCTCACTTTCATACCACCTTGCCATTTCCTCCCATCTCTACAATCACACACCTATTGCATACTTCCACTTCAAACATGTAGTTGTCGGCAATAACACTATCCACTTCAGCAAACACCTTCACATACTCTCCAAATTATCACACAGACATGCATGTATATTATCACAGATTCTCCGCAGTGGTGATATACACCCCAATCCTGGTCCACATGCTTCACAGCATACTATCATGGCTACCATTCCACCCCTTCCTCACATTAAAACTACAGACCCTGTCATTCTTAACATGATCCTTAGAAGCCTAGTTAACAAACTCACAGACTTTCATGCAGTGATTGCACAATACTCACCAGACATTCTTATAGCAACAGAAACTTTGCTAAAACCACATATAAAAGACCCAGACATACTCCCACAAAGTTATAGTGTACACAGGTTAGACAGGATCAGGAAGAAGGGTGGCGGGGTTGCAGTCTTCTACAAAGATAACCTAAGCATAGACTACTTACCCATCAAATACCCTTATGATAACAACTTTGAAGTCCTAGTAACACGGCTCAGAATCAACCCAAATAAAAATATTACCATAATAGCTACATACATACCTGCCAACAATACTCCCACTGCCATTGAGGAACTCATAGCTTGGACAGCCTCAAACTATACCCATGAAACCATTGTCATAGGTGACTGGAGCACTTGCACTGGTGATAACCCCTCCACCTTCATAAATCTACATGTTTTCTCCCAAACAATCCATTTTCCCACTCAAATAGATAAACATAGCAAAAGGAAATCTATCTTAGACTGGTCACTTATTAACAGTACCACCCAAAACTATCTATCTGGATGCCTTCCAAATAATTTAAGTGACCAGAGACCAACCTACTTAATCCGTCATCAGCTCAACCCACCCAGAACCATATTTTGCAACATCGTATGAAATACCAAAAACTTCTCCAACGAAGCATTCTTAGACATGCTGAATAAATGCAACTGGACACCACTCCATCATCTCCAGCTTGACCAGGCTGTAACATACTTCAGCGACACATTTCTAGCTATTCTAAATAGCCTAGCACCAACTCGTACATGCCGTGTTAAAAATAAGAGATTGCCCTGGATATCAAAAGACCATTAGACTTCAAAAACTAAGGGACAAAACCTGGTTTCAATACCAGAAAACAAAAGACAATAAAACTCTGCTAGCATACCAGCAGTTCTGAAATCAAACAAAAATACAACTCCAACTAGGCAAAAAACATATTATACATCTATGCAATACAAGTATGAAAACAATCCCACAAAGTTCTGGCGAGCAATTAATTCGCTCCTCCACCCAGGTAAAGCTACAACCCCAGAACCAACAACCAATAACCAAAGCGTGAGTATTGCCTCACAAATCAACACCTACTTTATAAACACCATCCTCTCCTTAGTTACAGGGAACAATCCCACCCCACCGTCTCTTCCACCTAATGTGGAAACTAACAACAACTCTTTTGACCTTAAACCTGTCCCAACTGAGACCATAAGAATGATGCTGAAAAAACTGAAACCTTCTTCCTCAGCCGCTGACCAACTCCCCAGTGAGTACCTCAAACTATCAGCCGATGCCATAGCTCTGCCTATCTCCATTCTGGTAAATAGGTCTATTGCAGAACAATATGTCCCAAAATTATGGAACATTTCCTATATCACCCCTCTACATAAAGGAGGAACATCAGCAGAATTAAACAATTACAGACCCATAGCCATCCTTTCCCCCTGTGTCATAATTCTGGAAAAATGCATCCACACTCAATTACTATAATATCTATTATCTCACAACCTTATCTCTCCCTCCTAACATGGCTTCAGATCAAAACACAGCACCACCACAGCCCTAATTAATTTCTCCAACACCATCAACCAACTGAGAAATTCAAACCAGCAAGTAGCGTCAATATTCCTAGACATATCAAAAGCATTCAACACTGTCTCACATCAGAAAATCCTTAATACTCTTGCCTCACTAAACCTATCAAAGACTTCCATCTCCTGGTTTCTAAGCTATCTTTCTGACAGACAACAAGCAGTACAATGAAAATCTGAACTATCACCACTTCTGCCAGTCTCGGTTAGTGTCCCCCAAGGGTCCATACTAGGACCCCTTCTTTTCCATCTTCTCCAATGATCTAGCCTAATCCACAACACATGCTAAAGTAGTTCAGAATGCTGATGATTCAACTTTAATCTGCTCAGCAGATACCTTAACACACCTCCAAATAGTAGCCCAACAAGCTTTTATTGATATAGAAACATATCTAAGTAAATCACAACTAATCCTCAACCCCAAATAGACACAGTTAATGCTATTTACCAGTAGCAAATATTCACTGACCTCACCTCCTTTCACCATTCTCTGAGCAAACAACACAGTCATCCAACCAGTTGAGCATACAAAACTCCTTGGCATGATAATTGACAACAAACTCAAATTCGACCAACACATAGCCAATAAAAGTAAGAAAGTTCACATCACACTTGTCTCACTGTACAGAAGCAAGCCATTCTTCACTGACAATACCAGACTAGCTATATCCAGAACCTTCCTCCTCTCTACACTCCTATATGCTTTCTCCCTCTTTACTAACTTAAAAAAAAATCCCACCATTGTATTGTTCTACTTAAATTAAATTGGATCAAGCTACCTAACCTTCTCCATCTCCAACAACTTAAATTCACACACAATATCATCTTTCATCCTGACAGTTGCCCATCCCTTAAGGCACTTGCTGTTCCCTACTCATGCCCACGAAGTCTAAGATCTGCAGACCAAAACTTTCTCATAGTAGACAAAGCTAACAACACTCACGGTAAAGCCCTATTCTCAAATCAAATAGCCAAATTATGGAACTTTATATCCCACACCCTCCAAATCACACCTGAATCTACCAATTTTAAACTACTACCATTTGAACACCTATCCAAAAACTGGCATTGCTCCTGCTCCAAACCTGACTGACAAGATATCTATAACCCTCTCAACACACTGTCCAATCCTTAGCTCATTTTCTCCCTCTCCTCAGTGTTTACTACTACTCAGAAATATATATAAATGAAATCTCATTTGTTCATAACTATTATTTAATATGTACACAATACTAATTTCTTCTCACAGTGATCTTCACTGAAATGCTTGTGTGTTTTTCTTTTTGAACCTGTATCTAGTATAAAACTGTATTGAATACTACTTTGTATAGACTAACTACATGATGTGTATTGTTCATCTTACTGTACAGATACTTTTGTACTATCTATTGTATTTTGCTTATTTCTGTGGAGCTTTTCTCCCTGGACCATCACTGAAAATGGGCTTTTGGCCCAGTCAGACTTTCCTGGTAAACAAATGTAAATAAATACATAAATAAATATCTAAGTACACAGGTTACATAATAGAGTACTTTATGCAACAGCCTCAGCTCAAGTCTGATCTTGAATGTCAGACAACACTTTATAGCTGATATCAGCAGTGTATGGTGAGAAGAATATGGTAATAACAGCATTTCACATGCTGGTATAAAAGGCTCTCTCTAATGTCAGAGGAGAACACAAACACACCCCCACCCCCAAGTTGACTATAATGAGAATAGAACCCTGCAATACTCAATACAAGCACCACAACACAAGTCCAATTTTACAGGACTGCAGGTGAACTTATAGTAGATGACATAAGCAAGCCATGTAGGAGAAAAAAGGTTGGGAGGCCTTTATAAAATAGATCTGTAGGCATATGCAAGTATCAAAATACTGGCAGTCCATGGCATTGGAGAAGCAACTGTGGGATACACACTTCAGTCTAGACATATGCACCAAGTTGGCTGCAGTGAGAACAGACCCCTCTGCTTATCTAAGTACGTGGATTGCAAAATACAGTACTTAAAGCAAGTGCCACGGCACAAATCTGATATATATATATATATATATATATATATATATATATATATATATATATATATATATATATATATATATATATATATATATATATATATATATATATATATATAAGAGTGCAGATGAACTTATAGTAGATGGCATGAGCAGGCCATGTGGTGAGACAAGAGGTTGGGATGCCTGCATGAAATGGATGTGTAGGCATGTGCAAGTATTGAAATACTGGCAGGCTATGCCATTGGAGAAGTAACTGTGGGATACATGTCTGCTCATCTGTCTAGACACACACCCACACACACATACACACACAGTCAACTGTAGTGAGAATAGAGCCCCTACCCATCTATGTACAGAGACTACAGAACACAGTACTTAAGACAAGCACCATGGCATATATCTGATTTACACAAGAGTGCAGGTGAACGTATAGTAGATGGCATCAGCAGGTCATGTGGGAGACAACAGGTTGGGAGGCCTGCACAGGCACATAGCTTCATAGGTTCATATGAAGCTAGTAGCCTAATAGCACTAGGGTGTGTAGAAGCATAGTTATGTAAAAACACAAGTAACCTTATTGAGCATAGTTGGATGGCTGTTTTTAGCAGATTGTCTTTGTGAGCAGCTCCAGTTGCCCTGTCCAAGAGGGACACTGAGGCTGGCTCAGAGGTGACTGTACAATCGTCCAAACAGTAATCAAGATTGCGAAAGAACAGGGTCATTGAGGGGCACCGTTTAACATGCAGTTGGAGCCTATTAAAGCATCTGGGGTGGCATCTATGTCTTTCATAGACAGGCCCAGTTGTTGCTGCTCACAAAATCACTGAGTTAATAACAGCCATCTAGATATGCTCAATAAGGGTACACCTGCTTTTACACAGCTAGGTTTCTATTGCCTCATGTATAGCGATAACCAGCATTAGCAGCCCCCCTTTTCCCCATTTTCTACATGGGGTTGGGGAATCGTTTTAACTGTCACCATCTCTCTCAATTCAGTGCCACATTCCTGCCTTCTTCAACACTCATGCCTGATTGTCGCAGATCGTCTTTCACACAATCCATCCACCTCTTTGCTGGATATCCTTGTTAACTCTTATCTTTTTCCTGTCTGTCCCAAATCTTCTTTACCAGATTTTCTTCTGCTTTTCTGCATGTGTCTGAACCACCGTAATCTGTTCTCTTGGATCTTTTCTGCAACTGGAGCTACCGTGGCTTCTGCTGTTATGTCCCAATTTCTTTGTCTGTCCTACAGTGTGCATCCTACTGCCCTTCTAAGGCAGTTCATTTCAATCACCTCTAGCTTCTTCATTTGCTCTGCTTTTACTGCCCAGGTTTCTGTACCACATAGTAGTACTGGTCACACCACCTTACTTTTCATCTTCTTTGGCATTTTCATGGCATAGACTACACCTGAGAGTCTACTCCATTTGACTGCAGCCCCTCTGATTTTAGCTTTGACCTCTTCATTCAGACTTCTTTTCTCCTTGACCACCCCTCTGAGATAATTGAAGTTATTTACTTGTTCCACTGTCTTCCCTACCATCTCAATTCACAGCTTCTTCTGATTTCACCAATTTGCTTGCCATTACCCCTGTCTTATCTGTGCTTAGTTTCAGCCCATGTGCCTTCAGCTTTGCATTCCATTCCCCTATCCTTTTCTGAAGTTCTTGTTCAGAGTCTGCCTGTAATTCCACATCATCTTTATACAGTAACTTTGTTGGTGTGTCCCCTCCAACCTGTTTGCTAATTCAGTCCATCACCAGTATAAACAATAGTGGGCTCAGAGCTGAACCCTGGTGTACACCCACTCCCACTGGGAACGCCTGTTTGAGGTCAAACCCTGTTCATACATGTGTCATTGGGTCTTTGTACATAGCCTGTACTAATTCTACCGATGTTTCTGGGACTTTGAAACACCATCATACTACCCTGATTAGCTTTCTCGGGACCTTGTCATATGCTTTCTCTAAGTCTAGGAATGCCCAGTTGGGCTCTTTACTCATCTCTAGCTCCTTCTCTACTATCTGTCTCACTGCAAATATCAGGTCAGTTGTGCTGCATCCTGATCTGAATCTGAACTGCTCATCTCCCATCTTACATTCTACTACTCTGTGTATCCATTTATCAATCACCCTCTCCTGAACATTCATGCAATGTGATAGTGTGATGCCTCTGTACTTCCCATAGTTGTGGATGTCCCCTTTGTTCTTGTTACTGGCAGGAGTATGCTTATTCCCCAGTCATCTGGGATACACCTTTCTCTCCACATTGCTATGAGTACCCTCAGGAGCCATTTTCCCCTATCTCAACTAGCATCTTTATCATATCTGCTGTGACTTCATCTGATCCTGCTGCTGTCCCTGACTTCATTTTCCTTAGTACTATTCTTACTTCTTCTAGGGTGGGTTCCTCTTCTTCTTTCATTGTAGCCTGTTTCTGGGGCAGTACAGCTTCTGTGTGGTTTTCTTCATTCAGAAGTTGCTGGCAATACTCCTTCCATCTGCCTGTGATGTCATGTGGACTGGTGAGCAGGTTGTTGCTGGAATCCCTTATGAAGGGTGTCTGACTATCTTCTTTTTCTTTCTGTCTTTGCCTTGCAAACTGATATAGTTTCTTTGTGCCCCTTACTGAGTCACATTCCAGAAGTTGGTAGAGTGCATCTGATCCCCTATTCTTTGCTATTGCAACTCCTTTGTTAACTTCTTTGTTAGCCAACCAGTATTCCTTCCTAGCCTGGTCAGTCTTTTCTATCTTAGATTTTTTCCTGCACAGCTTCTTTCATTTGATCACTTCCTGGACTTCTGAATTCCACCACCAACTTTCCTTATGTACCTTATTTCCATACCTGGCTTGGCTGCATATCTGTTCTGTAGTCCTCACATATGCTGTTTTGAGGTGCTGCCATTCTTCTTCAGCTCCACCTACTTCCTCCTCTTCTTGGGGTGCTAGAGCCCTAAGTAATTCCTTGAACTGTTTTACTTTCTCTCCAGTAAACTTCCAAGTATTCAGCGTGGTCTTTGTTGACCTTAGAGCCTTCTCTGACCACTGCTTGCAGCTGATTACAGCAACCAATGGTTTATGCTGTGGGCTGACTGTTTCACTGGGGATGCCTTTTCAATCATGGGTTCTACTCCATTAAAAAGAACGCCAAAAAATAACTAACACAAATAATCAGCCTGAATGAAAGATGAAACTCAGTAAATAGCGTAACCAGTAGTTTAATACCCGCTTTCGTAAAAACTTCTTCAGAATACAAAAAGACCATGATTCAATGCATTTAAATAACCGAACAGTTAACAAGCAATCACTTAATTAAAATCAATCAAACTGATTGTATAAAAAAACATTCTGTTTTTTTAAAAAAAACAAAAAGAATCCAATCCCTTGTTCACTTGTAGTTTCCTGTGTTTTAAAAAACATTTAATGTTAATGTAATCATTGAGGCCAGGAAACTTGTCCGATTTAAGTTTTATCTGCCACACAGTTTCACGCTGTTCTAAAAAATTCTTATAATCTCCTGCCCTAAGATCAGCATGCACAACTTCTAAAACTGAAAACAAAAATTTCTTATATCTATTACAAGTTTTGGTATGTTTGTACAAGGCGTTGTTTTCATCACACGTTTTGATACTATAAAGATGCTCTCTGATTCTAACATTTAAACAACGAGTAGTCATACCTATATAGTATGCAGAGCAACCAGAACATTGACCAATGTAAACCACCCCCTTTGTTCTACAATCAACATAACAGGGTACTTTGAAGGTCCTATCAAAGGTGTCTATTTTGATGTAAGGTCCCTCTGAGATAAAACGACACATGTTGCAACTGTGGCAAACATGCATCCCAATCTTGTTAGTGTTAATGGTTGGTGGCACTGACGTGCTGTTTTCCAAAATTCCCTTTAAGTTATGACTGTTCCTAAAGACAAATTTAGGACCTTCACCTAAAATCCTTTTGATGTCCTCATTACCATTAATGATCTTCCAGTTGTCAACAACAATCTGTCTGATCAGAGATCCATCAGAACTGGTGTCAAAGGAACACAAGGCATCGGTGTTGTAGTCATTCCTTAGTCCGTTCTGATGCTGACTGCTGTTGATGGAACTAGGAAAATCAATAATGGGTTTAAAAATACTATCACGTTTACCAAGAATTTCCTCACTAGCTAATGCTAATTCCTGAAAGTCATACCCTCTGTGTATGAATAAAGACGAAACATTTTGAAATTCCTCTATCAAATCACCCTGTTTGGATGTCATCCGACTCACTCGTATAAACTGCCCTCGAGGAATGTTCCTGATGGTATGTTTAGGGTGGTTACTGGAGTGGTGCAAATACCCATTGGTAAATGTCTCCTTGCGGTGAATCCTACTGTGCATACGTTGTTCATCTATATCCCAATATAAACATACATCTAAAAAATTCACTGTGGTACCAACATTTCCCAAGGTGAATTTCACATAATCTGAGATAGAATTCATGTCTTTGAAAAACTCATTAACCACAGTGAAATCACCTTCAATGATGAAAAATAAATCGTCAATATAACGACAAAAAAACTGGATGTTAAATTTGTGTTTCAAAATGGATAACGCCTCAAACTCCCAAAAAGCCATTACTATGTTTGCAAAAGCGGGGGCTGCTGGGGACCCCATTGCTACCCCCTTCTTCTGTCTATAATAGTTGTTACCAAAAAGAAAAATGTTGTTTTCTAAAATTAACTCTAAAAATAACCTGATGGTTGAAATAGCTTCAGCCGTGAATCTACCACCTTTTCTTGCTAAAAATTCACAAACTGCATCAATTCCTTCCAAGTGGGGAATACAAGTATATAAAGAAATAACATCAACTGTAAAAATAACATACTTAGAAGGATCAAAAACATGGTCCTGTAAAAAAACACCAACTTTACTCAGAAAGTGCCAAGAATCTTTTACGTGAGATGGTTCACTCACTAAAATAGAACCCAAAATCAAATCAATCACTAAGGAAATACCTTCAGTGATGGAATGTGGACATGAAACTATCGGCCTAAGCGGGGGATTGTTGACATCTTTGTGTGTTTTTGGAATTCCAAAAATCACCCCTATACGTGGCTCTGCCACGACACAAAAATCATACACCTCACTTGTTATGTCTCCTGTCATGAACAAACTATACAACTCAGAGTGTATTAAACGCACCCTACGTTTATACTCGAAAAGAGTAATGCTTTCATATTCCTCTGAATTGTTAATAATTTCTAACATTTTTGTCTGATAAATGTTCTGATCCATGATCACAATGTTGCCCCCTTTATCGCTTTTCATGAATCTGAAGCGATGGCATAAAGACTTCAGGTTCACGAGGGCAACCCTTTCACTCCTAGTTAAATTGTCTGTGACATGCCTCTTTACACTCAAAACTTTGTTAACATCTGCAATACATTGTTCCTCAAATACTCTAATTGTGTTGTGCAAATGAGGGGTAAATGTGGAAGGTTTCACCAAAGACTTTTGAGGTTGTCCCTTCCTAGTTAAAAAATGCAGTGTATATTGTACATTCAATTTTCTAGAGAACTTTTTAATGTCAATAATAGTGTTGGTTAAATTGGCCCTGGAGGTGGGAATAAAATTCAAACCATGCTTCAAAACATTAAGCTCACTTTCAGAAAAACAATGCTCTGTCAAATTTATGATGTTAAACTGGTCAAAAGTCCTTTCTAAGTTTCGTCCGCTGAAGAACTGGACCCCAGGAAGGTCCGACTGCGAGTCAGAACAGTGTTCCTTTGATGTTGGCCTCCCCTTTTGTTTAAAAAAGTGGAATGAGAATTGGAACCAGAGTTGATATTTCCCACTGTGTTGTTACTAGTTTTGACTTTAGGTCGAACTGACCCTTCAGCATTAACATCTTGCCCGTTGGTTTCAATGTCCGTCACGTCAGTGTCAATAATTACATCGTCAGTTGAAAAATTCTTGGCATTGAAGGAGTCAACACCTGACTCCTTAGTCAGTCGCCTGTCAGAATCATTTCTGATTAAATTATTCTCAAAATGCTTGGCGTTACGTCCCGCACCATCACTGTTAGCCCCAACTGAATCAGATGCTTTGGAAGTAAAAGTAGAACGACCAAAGGCATAAGAGGTCTGCTGCTTCGAGGTGAAACGGTGATTTGTTTCACCTCTTAAAGCCTTTTGGTAGTCCTTGTTCGCAAAGTTGTCATATGCTGTACCACTGTCGTAAGCGATAGTGTCACGGGTTATTTTAACCCGTTTGCGGCTGATGACCTCTGCAGTATGTTGTTCCAATTCTTTGTACAAGACAGCTAGAAGTTCTCCAGCCTTAATCTCACCCACCAATTCCTTAAGTTCATTTTCTAACTGAATGATTTCAACTTTTAAATCAGCCATTTTAGTAATATTATTATCAACTAGCAAATTTAAAAAATTCATGCCAGCGGTATTGAAAAAACAAGTCAAAGTCTTAAAAAAAGGCGAAGCTTTAGTGACTCCGTTAGGGCATTTGAAGAATCTGAGGCCCTTGGGAACCATCCCCAACTCAATGCAGTGTCTAAAATAACTATTTTCTATGTCCAGAGAATGATGTCTCTTTAACAAACTCACAAGCAAGTTTCGTTTGTTACTAATGTCAATGTGATTCAAATCACGTTTGTCTTTACCTGAACTGCCGAAAGGATTCTGAATTTCGTTTAGAAAACCTTGTATTGTTCTGTGACCGACATGATAGTCCAAAGAAGACTTCTCTCGTGGACGAGACGCCACAGCCTGGCAATAATCCCTCTCACGCTTGTCTTCGGTCTCCACAACGGTGTTCAATTCAAAAAAAGAAGTGTTCGGACTCAGTTGGTCTTCGGTACGTGATTTAGTCATTGGAAAACGTTCGTTCTCATTGGACCTCTGCATTAAAATCTTCAAGGAACTCTTGATATCCAATAAAGTGGCCATAAATAACTCACTCAAAGTGGTAGTAGCCGAATTTGGCGTACCATGTACTGTCAAATCCAAAAGTTCATCATCTCTCACCTCAGCCATGGCAAAAAAAAACAAGAAAAAAGAACGCCAAAAAGTAACTAACACAAATAATCAGCCTGAATGAAAGATGAAACTCAGTAAATAGCGTAACCAGTAGTTTAATACCCGCTTTCGTAAAAACTTCTTCAGAATACAAAAAGACCATGATTCAATGCATTTAAATAACCGAACAGTTAACAAGCAATCACTTAATTAAAATCAATCAAACTGATTGTATAAAAAAACATTCTGTTTTTTTAAAAAAAACAAAAAGAATCCAATCCCTTGTTCACTTGTAGTTTCCTGTGTTTTAAAAAACATTTAATGTTAATGTAATCATTGAGGCCAGGGAACTTGTCCGATTTAAGTTTTATCTGCCACACAGTTTCACGCTGTTCTAAAAAATTCTTATAATCTCCTGCCCTAAGATCAGCATGCACAACTTCTAAAACTGAAAACAAAAATTTCTTATATCTATTACAAGTTTTGGTATGTTTGTACAAGGCGTTGTTTTCATCACACGTTTTGATACTATAAAGATGCTCTCTGATTCTAACATTTAAACAACGAGTAGTCATACCTATATAGTATGCAGAGCAACCAGAACATTGACCAATGTAAACCACCCCCTTTGTTCTACAATCAACATAACAGGGTACTTTGAAGGTCCTATCAAAGGTGTCTATTTTGATGTAAGGTCCCTCTGAGATAAAACGACACATGTTGCAACTGTGGCAAACATGCATCCCAATCTTGTTAGTGTTAATGGTTGGTGGCACTGACGTGCTGTTTTCCAAAATTCCCTTTAAGTTATGACTGTTCCTAAAGACAAATTTAGGACCTTCACCTAAAATCCTTTTGATGTCCTCATTACCATTAATGATCTTCCAGTTGTCAACAACAATCTGTCTGATCAGAGATCCATCAGAACTGGTGTCAAAGGAACACAAGGCATCGGTGTTGTAGTCATTCCTTAGTCCGTTCTGATGCTGACTGCTGTTGATGGAACTAGGAAAATCAATAATGGGTTTAAAAATACTATCACGTTTACCAAGAATTTCCTCACTAGCTAATGCTAATTCCTGAAAGTCATACCCTCTGTGTATGACTAAAGACGAAACATTTTGAAATTCCTCTATCAAGTCACCCTGTTTGGATGTCATCCGACTCACTCGTATAAACTGCCCTCGAGGAATGTTCCTGATGGTATGTTTAGGGTGGTTACTGGAGTGGTGCAAATACCCATTGGTAAATGTCTCCTTGCGGTGAATCCTACTGTGCATACGTTGTTCATCTATATCCCAATATAAACATACATCTAAAAAATTCACTGTGGTACCAACATTTCCCAAGGTGAATTTCACATAATCTGAGATAGAATTCATGTCTTTGAAAAACTCATTAACCACAGTGAAATCACCTTCAATGATGAAAAATAAATCGTCAATATAACGACATCATGGCCTCAATGATTACATTAACATTAAATGTTTTTTAAAACACAGGAAACTACAAGTGAACAAGGGATTGGATTCTTTTTGTTTTTTTTAAAAAAACAGAATGTTTTTTATACAATCAGTTTGATTGATTTTAATTAAGTGATTGCTTGTTAACTGTTCGGTTATTTAAATGCATTGAATCATGGTCTTTTTGTATTCTGAAGAAGTTTTTACGAAAGCGGGTATTAAACTACTGGTTCTACTCCATTGCCTTTTCCTTATTAGGAGGAAGTCTACATGAGTTACATGTTGGCTAGTCTTGTATTTGATGATCTTGTGACTGTCTCTGTCTCTCTTTCTGTACCATGTGCTGTCTTCTTTCAAGCCATTTGCCAAACTGAAGTCTGGAATGGCTTCTCCTTCTTTATTCTTGATGCCCCTTCAATGTGAACCCAGGAAGTCCTCATATCCTGTTCTATCTGTCCCAATATGTGCAGTGAAGTCACCCATTGTCAGCACTAATTCATGTTGTCCTGCTTTATCTAATAGGTAGTGCAACTGCAATCTGAATGCACTCTTTTCCTCTCTGTCACAAACCTGCTATGGGACTTATGAATACTGCCTGTCATTACACTGGAATCTGATTACCATGAGTCTGTCATTAATTCTGATGATATCCCTCACTGCCTTCTGAAGCTTCACTCTCATCACAATTCCTACACCATTTCTAGCCTGTTCCCCTCCTGAGTAGTATACTATGGATCCCAAGCCAAGTGGCTTTGGTGCACTGCCCTTCCATCTTCTCTTTTGGATACATAGGATGTCCAGTCTCCTTAGTATCATCATGTCATCCACTTTCAAACTGCATCTTGTCAGTGAATCTACATTAAGTGTAGCAATTATCAGTTCATGTTTGGCAGTTTGATTGGTTTTACATCCAGCTCTCGCTCAATAGAGCTATCCCAGGTAACCCAGGATGGGTAAATAGACACCAGCTGTCCAGTAGCTTATTGATCCAGGGCTGTCGGGCTTTATGGTAGGCAGACACATGCAGACACACACACACACACACACACACACACACACACACTGATAATTAGGGGGTCTACTTTATATCTTCGAAATGACTAAAGAGCGCACGCTCTTTAGACAACACATAAACACTGAGACCTCACAACAGCGAAGTCACAGAATAGTGATTTGCTGTTCCAAAAAAAAAAAAAAAGAAATAAAACAAAAACACTTACAAAAACAACATAAAGTGGAGGGCTTCACCCCCCCCCCCACCCCCTACTTAAATATACCAACTCTGAGATCCCACCACAGTGGAGAAAACAGCAAAGTCCTGAGAATGGCCAAGCGATTTTTTTTCCCTGGGGAAAAAAATCACTGTTCCATGACTTCGCTGTTGTGAGATCTCAGCATTTGTGCCAACTAAAGAGCGTTTGCTCTTTAGTCATTTCAAGGATATAAAGTAGCTCCATAATTAGGGGGTACATACACCCCTCCCACCATTATCATGGGTCCCTGGCATAGGTCTGGTCCTCAACCCACTTATCACCAGTAACTACCCTTGCCCATTTGGTGACAGTCAACATGACCAAATCACCTAGAGCCATATTTTTACACTGTCAAGTTGCTAGCTCTGCCACGGCATGCAGTCTTTGATCTGTATTCTATCTTGAAGATACTGCACACCACATCAGATTCCCAAAGGGGTTAGTCTGTACAATTCATCCTATAGGGAGCATTTAGAGTGTGATGCTGCCCACACCTCATTTCATTAGTGAGTTTTGAGATGGAAAAAGTCAGCACATTTTTTTGGAGGTGGGAAGAACCCCATAAAGACATACGGAGAAAATGTAAACTCCAAATAGGCATTGGTCAAAGGTCAGGATCAAACCTTGTGTGCATGGGAGGCAATGACCTTAACCATTATGGCAACTGGTCTGTGCTTCTGTATGATGATAACCATGTATTCCTAAAGCTTACCAATGTAATATGAAAGAGATGCAAGTATACAATTAATCTAAAATAAATGCTCTCTCCCAGGTAACAACAAACCAGATATCAAACAAGTTGTAGCACACACACTTCACCTCCTCAACAAACCAAGTGCACAATACATGATTCTTCGTACACAGAGGTACTCATTAGAAGCTTACCGAAAGAACAGAGATCTCACAAATCCAAACATTTTGCACACGTGACAGTCCCAACGAATCCACTACACATAAAAACAAATGTATCGGTGTCTCACTCATTACGCTCTTAAGGCTAAACACTTCAAAATAAATTTCTTGGTCATACACCAATCCATAGTGAGACACACAGATGTCCCCCTCACCATGTTGTACAAGGAGAAAGTCACACTCAGCTGTCTGTCAGGTGCCAGGATCCACAAAGTTATGCATGAGCTCAAGTCTCTCAACAACAACCACAGTTACACTGCTGTTGTATTCCATGTTGGAGTGAATGACTTGCGACATACCTCACTGGATATGAAGAGAGGTAAGACTAACCTCAGATTATGTATCCCAGACAGGTATGTCCATAGCCCTAAGGAGCATTCTACTTTCATCCAGGATGCTGCCTCAATACAATCAAAAGATTTATCCACTTCAATAATTGGCTTAGCTACTGGAGTCACTCCAGGGGGATCCAGTAGTTGTTAGCCTGTGATGATATGGTCAGTAGACCATGCTTCTTTGCCAGAGATGGTCTTCATCTGTCAACTCTTGACTTTTAGTTCCTGCCAAGGTATTTGCCTCCCACATACTGCCTTTTTGGAGCAATGTCATAAGAACAAACTTCCTGATGTAAAAATATATTCAAAAGACAAACTCAGGGTTATGCTGCTTAATGCTAGGAGTCTAAATCAGAAACTACACTCAGTGGAGGCATTTCTTACTTGGAAATATGTTGATGTTTGTGCAGTCAGAGAGACACGGTTTACGGCCACAGAGTATGCCAGCAATGAAAAGCTATAATGCCTTCCACACATTCAGGCTGCACAATGAATGTGAAAGAACCAAAGCAGGATGTGCATCCATCTTCATAAAAGACAAGTACACCTCAATACTGGTTCAGCAGTACAACTCCCTAGAGTTACTTCAAGTCAAGTAACTTTAGGAGAACCCCCCCCCCCCCACTTCATTGTTAGCAATATGTACACCAGCATGAAACATGAAACCACACAGTGCCTTCCTGGACCTACTTGAGTCACTCATAATACAGCCAAACATCCTAGCCATGGGTGACTTTAAGTAACCTTACATCGACTGGGATACATACATAACCCCAAACAAGCTCACCCTAAGGTTCCTGCACTTTGTAAGCATGAATGATCTGGAACAGTTAGTCTGCTCCCCCACAAGGGGCTTTAATCTCCTTGAACGACTACTCACCGACATGGGAGATCACTGCACCACCCCATCTGTGAGACCCTCCTGGGTAAGTTCTGACAGTAAATCAGTCATGTTCAATGTAACAATTGTACCTAACCCCCTTCAGGATCCAAAAGGTGGAAAAGTCTCTGCAAAGCAAACTACAACCTCCTAAGTGATGGCATATGTAGTTTCAAACTTACTGCCACCACTGACAGTAAAGATTCCTATACAGAGGTTTACACAAAGAGTCTGTATAAATACCTTTACAAGTGTATAGACTTAGCTGCACCAGAATGGATGAAAACTTGCTCAGGGAAAAAAAAAGCTGTCCTGGTGGACACCTAGCTTAAATAAATTATACAACAAGAGAAAGAAACTGATATCCAGGAATAAGTGGAAACAGTCTCAGCAGAAGAACACCTTTCAGAGCTTGAACAAGCAAACTACACATCTTGTAAAGTCCTATAAAGCTAATTATGAAATAAATTAGCATTCATAGCTAAGGATAATCAGAAGGCATTCTTTAGCTATGTCTGTAATGTAAAAGGGAAGGCCCGGCTTTGCACCAAATTCAGACTGGATAGTACCACTCATAGTAAACCTGAGGACATAGTCAACTTGTTATCACACAGGTTTGGCAACTATTTCACACCCTTGTCTCCACCAATCATACCACGCAATAAACAGATCAACAGTTCTCTACCGATTATCTCCAAATAACTAGTCATAACTGCATTCATCAATGCCAAAAATACAGCCTCTATGGGACAGGATAACATCCCAGGTTGTTTACTAGACAGTCTAAACCAAAAGTTAGCCAAACCACTGAGTACTGTTCTCAAGCACAGTCTAACTCCTGGCTTTTTGTCCCAGAAGAGGGGAAAACAGCAACTGTAATATTCTTGCACAGAGGGGGGGGTTCCCTCAACTGACCTAAGGAACTATATACCCATAAGCTCGATCAGCCTTGTCTGTAAGGTCATGGAGAGAATGATCTTGGAATTTATCAACAAGGACATTGGTGACCTTTAAACTCTTCACCCGATCCACTTTGGCTTCATCAAGGGCATATCATGCCTGTTAAACCTAGTAGAATTCTCCAAGAGTGTCACCACAGCCCTGGATGAAGGCATATCAGTACATACTGCCTATCTCAACTTGTGCAAGGACTTTGACACAATCCCCCACTGAGGAATCGTTGTGGAACTCACCTACCTGGGGACTAACCCAGAAGTCATTAGATGGTTAGCTAACTGGCCCACTAACAGAATGCATGCAGTCATAGGTGGGAATCCCACCTCTACCAGCAGACTTGTTACCAATGGTGTACCATGAGGGTCTGTGCAGGGCCCCTACTGTTTGGAATGGATTCCTCAGGAAATCAGGCAAAAGAAGATGCCCTGTGATTCAAGTTCGCTGATGACTGCAAACTGGGCGCAATAACTGAATCCACAAACAATGTCAGCATTCTGCAAATATGTGCTTACGTACATAAATGATTGTTGCTAAAGCCACAGACTTAAAGTAAACCCAAAATAATGCACTATTATCCCTTTCAGCAAAGGAGAAGTCCATACAAATTACACTGTCAATAATACCCCCTATAGTCTAACCCAGTGATGAGAGATTTGGGAATGCAGGCTGATGGCAATCTGACCTTTAATCATCATGTGTCTACAGTGGTAATGAAGGCCCTTTACACTGCACTACTAATACGTGAGGGCATAGCATCCAAGACTAAGGATGTTATACCTCCACTGTACTCATCCCTCATCAGACCAATAACAGAGTAAAATGCTCCCTTTTACATGTACATCATCAGACACCTGCAGCAGCTGGAGACACCTCAGAGGATTTTCAGTAACAAAATCCAGGGACTTCAAACACATTACCTACATGGAGAGACTGAAGGCCATGTCACTGTACTCTGTATAGTGTCTAGACTGTTCAGAAGCAACTTGTGACTGGCCTACAGAGCAGTCTCCAACCCTGTCTTAATGGCAGTGCTGTACCTCTGCAAATCAGATGGACAAGACTCACTCACTCTAGGTAACTTAAACTAGCCTGAGATATCAACAGGAGAGACAGATATGTCTCCCAAAGATTGCAACTCCTATGGAACAAACTCACAATTCATGTGAAACTGTGCTCCTCAATGATTCTGTTTAAGCATAACTAGGACAGTTGGATGGGAAATTACAGATTAACCACAAGGGTTTTACCTATGTCACTCTTAGACAGGGTTAAGTAGTACTGATCATGAATTTGCAATTATGGACTACATATCTTGGTCTATAAGGGAACAATGGTACAACTTGAGTAGGCTTGACAAGTCCCTAGGGCCATTAGCCTAGTAACCTCATATGAACCTATGAACCTAGGGCCATTATGGATGTAGCCTCGTATGAACCTATGAAGCTATAAACCTATGCAGGCCTGCTAACATCTTGTCACACACTTGAGTTGCTGATGTCATGTACTATAAGGTCAGCTGCAGCCTTTCAAAAGTCAAACTTGCGCTGTGGCATTTGCATTACATACTGTGTTCTGTAGTCTGTGTATTTAGATAGGTAGGGAGTTTATTTTCACTGCAGTCAAGTGTGTGTGTGTGTGTGTGTGTGTGTGTGTGTGTGTGTGTGTGTGTGTGTGTGTGTTTGTACTTTTGATTGACATTACAGTAACCTGTGGGACACTGTTATTACCATATTCTCAATGGACACTGCTGATGTCATCAGCTATATCATATATCTAGATATTTGGTCATCCCAACAGGGAATGGTCATACACTGCCGTGGAGGCCAGGCAGACGTTACATAATCCTATACTAGACAGATAACAGTCACATGGCTTTTAATCTATCCAGATACATCATGCCATGGTTTGTAGGTCCTGTGTTATCTTCCTGAGAAAGCCCTGTGGTCTTTTCAGCTGCTGCATGTGTCTGTAGAGGACCAAGCAAAATAAAGAATTATACTGTATTACTGTTTTGATGAGCTTTGACTACAGTGTTGTCATACAATCCTAAGATCTGGATATCATGGTGTGAATTATGATGTGAACTATATTTTTGCCCTGGAAGATCATTAAAATGAGAAGTTAGAAAGTAATGATACACATTTCAGTTTCTGACATCAACACCCTTACAGGAATGTTCACTATAATGTTGTTAAATTAGGATTCTATCAACTGTCTAGCTTTCAAAGGCCAATATAAGTCAAAGGTACAATGACCAGTTCAACACTACAAATTCAGATATACTAAGCACTAAGTTAGCTATGCACCCTAAGCATCAGACACAGCTTTTGCATTCCTGAATCCAAAAGATAGAAAACAGGGATATGGCACAGTTATCACTTGCACAGGGTGTTGCTGGGGGGGGGGGGCGGGTGTAGGAAGCCTAGGCTGACACAGAAGGTCAGTGAGTGTGTGTGAGTAGAAAGGAAGAAAGGAGAAGAATGCAGACATTGGAATAAAACAACAAATGGCCAGTGAGACAAACTGAGTAACTGCTTTGTGTGTGTGTGTGTGTGTGTGTGTGTGTGTGTGTGTGTGTGTGTGTGTGTGTGTGTGTGTGTGTGTGTGTGTGTCTAGGGGTCTTTCAGGTGAAATTGGTGTGTGACCATCTGCATGAACACAACCAAGCTCTGTACTAGCTCTGCATATTGGTCTGTTGGACAGGTGTGCGCCATGCATTGTACAGGTGGCAGTTCATCACTGTTGCCCCCGACCATGAGAACTTGCTCTGGCAGCAGTTGCACTGGTATATACACTCTCACAGTCAGATGCACTGCTGTTACCTGAACGTGACTGATGTCTGCTTGACAAGCTCCCAACAGAGAGATGCCCAGGCCCATGAGCTCCTGTTCTGCCCCATCTGGGTGTAGGCAGCAGACTCACTGACAGAGCAGTGAAACTACTGCCACTCTGGGAGCATGATCAATCACTGCCACGTTGGCTGACAGCAGATTGTGTGGCTGACCTGTGGCCACAAGGATGCCTTTCTCCTCCCAGCAGAAGCTCCATCACAGACACTGCTCTTTCCATGACAGATACCCCTTGGTCAGTCACAGACACCCCTCTTTCCAATGTCTCATTCATCTGATCCAGGGAATTGGCAACATGGTGTCGGTAGACACGCAAGTCAGACTGTGCCACATCCGCAACCCTGAACTTTTGTCTGAAGCACCTATGGGAACATGCCTCTGCCTCCATGACAGCCATAAAAATACATTGATTGGCATGGGAGTTGGCACCTGCACCAGGTGGAAGAGGCTCAGCAGGTCCGCCTCTGAGCATCCACATCAATCCTTTTCTGTGGCACCTCGCCCACACTTTGGCTATGGACAGACTCAACAGGCAATGAAGCCACAGCAGCCACACTTCCCTGATCAACATCCACACCATCCACCTGTCCAATATCTGGGGGCTCAATCGACTGGATAGGGATAGGCTTACTGGCTGTGTCCAATGGATATACAGGGGATGGCTGTATGTCAGCTTATGTTGTTTGATTCAACCTCTGCACCCCCCAAATGTGCCTCAGTTTGGCCACCATCATCATCAGACTTTGTGGATCTACTGATTACAAGTGGCACAGGGCCCACACTCTTACTCTCATGATCACCTGTGATAAAAAGCATGAAACACAGGAATAAATTAATACCTGCACTACTATTGTGCACTATATGCTAACATACTAACACTGCTGGCACTATTTCAGACAGTACAGCAATGTGCAAGACAGGCCTGAGATCAAAACCACAAACTACAATATTTCTTTAAATTGTTCAGCACTACTGACATAAGAAGTGTTTGGCTTACCTCATGCAGAAGATGTACTGTGCTGTACTCCAGATGGTCCAGGAAGAAGTTAAGAAAGAGGTAAGGGTAACATCATCACAACTGACAGCAATACAGGGGGTAATACATTTATCCTTGTATAAGTGCAATCATGGTACTTTTAACAAGAATGTGGCTGATAGCTCCGAACTTAGGCTTATAACTGTAGCAATCTTCAATTTCCCTGAAACAAGACATGTTGATACAGAATTAACTTAATCATTTCAATTATTTTACTATACAACAGTATTCAATTGCTGAGATATCAAAGCTTACCTGGAAGCTCCTCCTGTGATGTGCTTGCTGTCTCAGAAGGTATTGCGCCCACATCCAGGACATGCTGTACTGTCCTCTTCTGGGAGCTGTCTGGATCTCTCAGATTGGCCAGGAACTCTTCAATGGGGGTTAGTGGTGGTTCCCTAGCAGGCCCTTCCACAGTAACTATTTCATCATAGACCACTCAACTGCTCACCTCCTTGCAGATGTTATCATGTCAGTGGCCCTGTGGTGTTCCTGTTTGTATGTTCTGCTATAGCCACCCACAGGACTGACATCATGAGCAATCTGCTGCCATATTCACATCCTATGGGCCATATCTCTCCATCCCCTTTCTAGGAGAAAAACACCATGTTGCCAAAACCCATTGAGTATGACTTGATTTTCAGCATCGGTGAAGGGGGGTTTCCATGGATTGACATGTCTGAGTGACATACTTGTAGGTGTCCTAGAAGACAACAGAAGTATAATACACATAAGTATCATATAACTACAAAATAACTGTTTCCAAATAAAACAGAAAAGGCAGACAGTCAGCATTACCCACTTAGACTTAAAACAGTCTACAGATGAGAAATATTAACAAAAGACAGGATGCAAAATAAGGAGTGTAACAGCAACATATCCTTGTTTGTGCCATAACAGTAATTCACCGTTGCCCCCCCCCCCAAAAGAACAATCCATTCTTGTTTGTGCTGTGACAGTAACTCATCCTTGATTCTCCCCTCACAAAATAACAGGCAAATGACCCATTTTGCTAACAAAACCTCTTTGAAATGCTAAAAGTGTTATCAAGGGACCTGTCCCTGAGACATTAGTACATATTTATCACGCAGCATTCCATTTCATGTATTGTCAGTCAAATGTGTACCTCTGAAATGGCTTGACAGGCCCATGCCATCAGTACACTTCTAACTGATGCCTACAGATAGAAGTGTAAAAGCCTTTGCTTCACACTACTCTTAAATACATTCCAGCATATGCAGTATGTAATTGACAAAATGAGAGCATACTTCACAGAAGTTCAGTACTCCTTTGTACTGATATATCCTAAAAAAGTGTTTTTGCAGTCTTCCACACATATAAAACTCTCCTCACCATTAGTTAGCTCAATATACATCTGCCTTTCTATAATGGTGTAGATTATTAATGGATTGCATGTGTCTTTGTCTGTGTTTCATAGATGCAAATGACAGCATAGGCAGCTGAATTGCATGCTGATCAACCAATCCAATACTGTAGAGCTATTCAACAAGCTATGAAGCATCCATGTATCCCCCATTCTGTTTTTCCTGAATACTAAAACCAGGTGAGTAGAGAGAAGGAAATTTTAAAGGGACACAATGCTAGGGGCTGCTGCAGTTTTACTCCATATATATGTGCTACAGGCTGAAGCCAATGTTGTTGATGCTGGTGACAATAGGCCTAGGCCGAAAAGAATGTTCAGCTGCAGGGTAAATTTTCAGCTGCTCCATGACCTGGAGCTTGTAGAGCACTACAGGGTGGACAGGGACACATTACAAGAACTCTGTGAGCTCTGCCATCCTCACCTCAGAGCCAGAGTCAACTGAGGCGAACCCATCTCAGTAGAAACTAAGGTATGTGTAGCCCTTAGAATCTTAGCTACGGGTACCTTTCAAAGACCAACATGGGACATGATGGGTGTGACACAGGCATCAGCATCCAACCTCCTCCACCAGTTCCTGGATGCTATGCTCACACATGCCAGTGGACATATATGTTTTCCACCATAATTCTGAGGAGAGGGCCAGCAATATTCAGAAGTTCTACCAGGTAGCTCACTACTATGAAGTATGAGGTACCATAGATTGCATTCATGCACACAGTAAGGCATCACCTGGTGAGCAGGGTAGAATCTACATGCACTGCAAGGGTTACCACTCTGTCAACTGCCAACTTGTAAGTAATATCCAGGGAATTATTTTGAATGTGTGTGCTGGCAACCCTGGCAGTTATGACTTCTATATCAAGCATACATGACAGCTGTACCAGGTGTTTGCTAGGGGGGACATCCCACAGGGTAATTTACTGGGGGATTCTAGCTATGCACTAGAACAATGGCTGATGACACCCATCAGAAGTGCACACACACCCACATGCTATAATGTGGCACACACACAAACCAGAAAAATTATAGAGCATGTGTTTGGGCTGCTGAAGTTGCAGTTCTGGTGCTTAGATACATCTGGTGGAGCCCTGCAGTATAATCCACACGCATGTACACAAATATTTAGAGTATGTGCTATGTTCCACTATCTGACCCTGTGGAAACAGCTGTAGCAGGATTGGTAAGAGGAAGGGCCACACATCCCCCCCACCAACACCTAGGCCACCATAGCCACAATCACAGAAAGACTGAAAGGTGAAACCCCAACTGTTGTGGCTGGAGGCACATGTAGACGTGCTCAATATGCCCTTGATTTGGCTATGAGAGACAATGCATAGCACTTTCACTGACCACCTAGGGGCCTAATACCTTTCTCCTACTCACATACATATAGTAAAACAGATGTCAGGCAACTCTTAGAACCTTTACCTCCTCATGTATTAGCTGTGTACTGCTTGTGTCAGACAGCATCAGCTCTGAACTAAATCTGTGCCAACTGTTGCATTTACATGATAAGTCCTGAACATACAGTGTATTCTTTAATAATATTATGGCGTATCCCTGTATTTCATCACTTGCTACAGTAAGCAAATAAAAGGTGAGAAATTTGTACAAACATTACTGTAACATGTGACAACAGAGACTTATGTGACATATATGTCCATTAAGTAGTAGGTCTCAGACATCGATTCACACAGTCATACCTATCTAAAGTACTGATGATCCCTGCATACCCTCAGTTTAGCACCATAAGGTTTGTACTGCAAAATCATTGAATAGAGACATTAGAAACTAATAATACACATTGCAGTTTCTGACTTCACAACCCTCACAAGAATAAACAACAAGCAGGATGCAAAACCAGGAGAGTAACAAGAGCAACAACAAAACCAGGAGAGTAACAGGAGCAACAACAAAACCAGGAGAGTAACAAGAGCAACAACAAAACCAGGAGAGTAACAAGAGCAACAACAAAACCAGGAGAGTAACAGGAGCAACAACAAAACCAGGAGAGTAACAAGAGCAACAACAAAACCAGGAGAGTAACAAGAGCAACAACAAAACCAGGAGAGTAACAAGAGCAACAACAAAACCAGGAGAGTAACAGGAGCAACAACAAAACCAGGAGAGTAACAGGAGCAACAACAAAACCAGGAGAGTAACAGGAGCAACAACAAAACCAGGAGAGTAACAGGAGCAACAACAAAACCAGGAGAGTAACAGGAGCAGCAGCATATCCTTGTTTGTGCCAGAACAGAAAGTCACCTTTGCTCCCCCAAAAAAGGAACAGCCCATTCTTGTTTGTGCCATAACAGTAACTCACCTTTGCCCCCCGAAAATAACAGCCCATTCTTGTTTGTGCCATAACAGTAAGTCACCTTCGCTCTCCTTAAATGCGCAGTGTATGCTTTTTTGTGTCAACCAACCTGCCCTTCAGTTGTTTGCAAATTAAGAGTAAGGATATAGCATTGATTATAGACTGCATGTCAGTACTGGTCAGATAACTGATTAATGACCAAGAAACACAGAAAGGTAAGACAGAGCTGTATATTTGCAAGCAATAATTATAACTGGTTGTGTGATCATTAAGTGCACTGTGTCCAAATATAATAAGTAGGTTTATAGATTTAAGTCTAGCCAATTAGGCCATCTAAGAATCAAACGCTGAACATTGTGTCTATAAGGCAAATATCTTGACCATTATACAAACCTCACTCTCTTGACTTATAGTTTGATATCAGTATACATTCTGTTACAGTTGGTTGTGTGATGAATGACTTCCGTTCTTTGCTACAAAGCTGTTTGTTTGGCAAAGAGGGATAAGGCACTTATGAAGGTGTGATAGAGTTTGAGTTGAAATCTAGACCTATGTAGACATATTATGTGTACTAACATTTTCTACTGTGTATGTCATAGATTGCTTTTCCTCATTCCAAGTATTTCTCCCTTATTTATTTTTTCTTTTCTTTTCTACAGAGTAATACTAAAAACATACCAGAGAAAACACAATTTGCAAACAAATGAAGAGGAGGTTGGATGATAATGAAACAGAATCTGTGAATTGTGCACTGTTTACTTGTATTTCCAGCCCTGACAGACCTACATGTAACACTTTGTGTTACCTGACACACCCACCTGAAGATGTAAGGAATCAGTTTCCATCTCATAAACACAAACACGGAGTGCTTACACGATGTGAACATCCCTACATGCATCAAAACTTTTGGGATTCAGCAATTCTAATGCATTCAGACCTCATTTGCATCTTCACTATGCTGATAGCCCTGAATCTACATGAAAAGGCAACCATTTGCCTAAGGAAACTGAAAGGGAGATGAATGTGAACACAGAATGGAGGGTATTACATTTGTTCCTATTTTGAGTCTTTGCTCTAGCATACCTCTACACTGTACAGATTTTTGCAGAATGTCCAATTTTTGCCTCATATTTTTGGTCTGTTCTTCATAAACATGTTTTTTTTTTCTTTTGGAGACATCACTGGGATGATCTAAGGATTAAAGTCCCCAAATAATGATATGGCATTTGAGTTTCAGTCTTCATAACCTTCAGAAAATGCATTATAACACAAATCCTGTTACTCTAGCAATGTTCTGAGCAAAATTTTAAATGTGTCCGGATTTCTTCTACTAAGAGGCTGAGAGGTATTGTGTAAGAGGTTGACTGGTACGCATAGCTGTTAACTGCATCTGCAAACCTCTTGTTCTATTAATTTTCTAATTCTGTAAGAGCAATATTTAAAAAGCATCCCTAGTTTTGTGCCATTGCCCCCCATTATTTATGGCTTTGTCCAGATGTCTTGCCCTAAGAGGTTTAGAGATATGATCTGCATTACTTGCAATGTGTACTGTTCATTTGGGGGTGGGACATTAAAGCATTTCGCAAACCTCTTGTTCTATCAATTTTTTAAATATGTAAGAGCAATAATTAAAAATTGTCCCTATTTCTGGCCCTTTGTTCCACCATTACTGATGGCTTTCTCCGGGTTTCTTGTTCTAAGAGGTTGAGCGATACACCATGTAGAATAGTTCCATGGCTGTTTTTGAAAAGTTTTCATATACAGATAGAACACCAGCAAAGAGTCTACACAGTTGTTTTCTCTGTTGTTGAATCGCTCCAACCTGTTTCACTAGTTGATTTGCCTGCTATTTGGTTGCTTATGCAAATGATTAGCATGCTACAATTTTTAACTGGTATCCCCAGAGGTGGCACCGCTACAGGGCACATACTGAATTCTCATTTTGCCAAGGCACTGCAATGTGAACACATTCATAAATGACAGTGTAAGCTTAATTGAATCCTGGCCACTAAATGGGAGAGAATAAAAGGATTGCAAGTGAAATACGACAACACAACAGTGACAGAAGCACAAAATATGAAGAACAGGTAGAAGTTAAGTAGGATAGTAGAGTTTACACAGCAGTAGGTTCACAACGGCTGTAAAGTGGTTTGGCAGATCCAACTAAACTAACACAAACAGAGAACAAAAAAGTCAGCTCATGTCAAAAACAGTAAGCTAAAAAACTTTAATTCCAAAAGAGTTTAGCTCTTTTTTTCCCCTCACTATCCACAACTTCATCAAAACTAAAGAACATAAAAGGTAGCATTTACACACATTTATACAGGAACAGGTAACATCCATAACAGTCAAGTTATCAGTAGATAGTCACACGATAAAAATATAAAATTAAATTTAAAGGTACAGTATTACATATTTAGAACTTATATATATACTTATAACATTACTTATAACATTGAGTCACAGCATGGCAGACATAATCCCAG
>NC_056745.1:34512649-34537649 GCF_019279795.1 Protopterus annectens
GTCAGATGCCTTCATTTAATCAAGTTCCACAAGATTTTACTGTTGTCATCATGCATGACCTCGATGACCTCTTTGAGGACATGTATCAGATGGAGCAGTAACAACTCACACAGATTTGTTGCATACACCTGGAATATTACTAGTATACAGTATATGTAGAAGAGGTCCATGATGACATGTTGGTTTACTTCACAGTTGAGGAGAGTCAGGATGTTTAGATACATGCATACATCAGGCGCTGTCCCCCCAACTCAGGTGGATGCATGTTGATGCACACCCTTGTATGGGAACATAGGCTGTGTGGAGGGTGTGTTGAATTGTATATTCCACCTTATCAGGAAGGTGTCTGTGCTGGGTCATGCCACAGGTGATCTGTGATGTTGTCACAGCACATTGATTTTGTGTGAAAGGCCTGGAGGTAGGTAAGACAGAGCATACTGCCTATTGTAATCTGTCCTAGGGTTTTGACACAATCACACACACACAGGTATTATTGAGAAAACCGCCAAGCTGGGGATTAAACCTTACATCAGGTGATGGGTAAACAATTGACTCACTGACAGAACACATCATGTGACAGCTGGTTAATCAATCTGTACCAGTAGAGCTGTCACCATTGGCAAACTCAAAGGATCTGTGCTTGGCACTTCACTGTTTGAATTGTATTTCTGGGTAGTTCAGGATAATGTATATGCCCTTTGACTTACCAAGTCTGCTGATTCTTGCATATTGTGTACAATCATTGAGCACACCAATGGTGATAATATAGTACAGGAGGAGCTAACACACACAAGAAGAGCTAAACCCAAACATAAAACTACTGTTCAATCTCAGCCTTACTACAGGATATGCACCCAAAGAGTGGCGTACAGCAACAGTGGTCCCTCTCCACAAAGGTGGTGCCTCAATGGACCCTGGAAACTATCGCCCCATAAGCCTGACTAGCATGGTCTGCAAAGCTATGTAAAGGATCATCATGGACCTCATAAATAAAGATATTGGGGACCTACAGACACTGGATCCTACCCACTTCGTCTTTGTTAAGGGCAGATACTGCCTCTTAAACCTGGTCAACTTCTTTGAAACAGTCACCAAGGCCATTGACTAAGGGAAGGTGGTCCACACAGCCTACCTGGACCTCGCAAAAGCCTTCGATACAATACCCCACTCTGACATTATAGATAAGCTCACCAGCTTAAATATAAACCCCTATGTCACTAGATGGGTTGCAAACTGGCTCAAGGACAGAACCCACATGGTTAGAATTGCTGGAGCCATGTCAGACTCCAAGCCAGTTACAAGTGGCATCCCACAAGGCTCAGTCCTGGGACCTTTCTTGTACGGTATATATTTCTCGGAGGTACAGGCCAACACAGAAGGACTGTGGCTGACCAAGTTCGCAGATGACTGCAAACTGGGCGCCATAATCAACTCAACAGCCGACACAAGCATCCTCCAAAAGGGCCTCATAGAAACAGACAACTGGTGCCAGCACCATGGCCTCAAGCTAAACGCCAAAAAGTGTATAGTCATCCCCTTTGGCAAAAACAAAGTGCCCACAAATTACCACATAGGTGGTAATCCATTAAGTACAGAAGAAGTAATTAGGGACCTGGGGACCCAAGTTGATAGCAATCTCTCATTTGACAACCACGTGGCCAAAGTGGTTAGAAAAAACATTTTATATAGCCCACCTAATCATGAAGGGATTCACATCTAGATTAGGGGAGGTCATCGTGTCTCTTTACTCATCCCTCATCAGGCCCATAATCGAGTACAATGCCCCTTTTGGTATGTACCTTACCAAACACCTGCAGCAACTGGAAAGACCCCAAAAGTACCTCAACAAGAGGATTAAAGGGCTCAAACAGACGCCATATGCTGCCCGGTTAAAGAAACTCCAGCTCTACTCAGTGGCATACTGCCTGCTCAGAGGTGACCTGTGCCTGATGTATAAAGCCATGTCCAACCCAGAATTAAGGGACATGCTGCACCTCAAAAAATCCAAATCCCATCGAACTACACGCTCGAGAGACTTGAACCTCAGCACTGAAATAAATAGGACATGCTTGAGGGACAGATTCATAACCCAGAGGCTCCCTTCACTCTTGAATAAAATCCCACTCCAGGTTAGGCAGAGTCCCTCATTGACTCTCTTCAAGAGGAATCTTGATGAGTGGATGGGAGATCGTAGATTTACCCCAGGTATCACTTCTGTGTCACTGTTAGACAGAGAAATAGTATACTAATCTCGAAAAAGGGCATAGCAAAATTAATTTAAAATGGGTGGCGAAAGCCAAACATACTCTGGCTAGGCTTATAAATGCCCTAGGGCAGATAGCCTAGTATGAACCTATGAACCTATGAACTGAATGGTGACAAAAGCACATGAATTACAAATAAATGCAGAAATGTGTGCCTGTAATGTTGTCCATCTGACAATTGGAGTTCCATGCTAATCACAGCATTGACTACAGTCCTACTATGCAGAAACCCAGTGATGCAAGCACTGGGAATACATTTAGATAGCAATCTGAACTTTGACCTCCAAGTTTCTACACTGCTATTGAAAGCCTATGTTGTGCACATCATAAGTCATGCCATCATATTGACATCTTAGGAATGTATAACAGCACTGTAGAGTACAGTGCTCATTTTCACATGTACCTTACCAGACACATGTAACAGCTGAACAGAACACAGGGCTTTCTCAGCAAGATAACACAGGGTCTACACACCATGCCATGATATATGTGGATAGATTAAAAGCCATGTCACTGCAAAGTTTATTGTATAGGATGACATGACCTTAGCCTGGCCCCCAGACCTGTTTCTGACCCTGCCTAGTGGGAGTACTGCATATCCAATAATATAATGTAGCTAATGACATCAGCAGTGTCTGTTGAGGACAAGATAGTAGTCTCCCACTTGCTGGTGTAAAATGCTATCTGTAGTGTAAAATAACAGATAACACACACACAGTTGACTGTAGTGAGACTAGAACCCTTTCTTATCTAAGTACACAGGTTACAGAACAGAGTACTTTATGCAAGAGCCACAGCTCAAGTTTGAGTTGGAGTGTATCAGACAACACTTTATAGCTGATGAAAGCAGTGTCTGGTGAGGATATGGTAACAACAGTGTCCTACATGCTGGTGTAAAAGGCACTGTCTAATGTCAAACAAGAACACAAACACACACACATACCCAGCCCCAAGTTAACTGCAGTGAGAATATAACCTTGCAATACGTAATGCAAGCACCATGGCACAAGTCTGATTTTTACTGGACTGCAGGTGAACTTATAGTAGATGACATCAGCAGGCCATGTGGTGAGACAAGAGGTTGGGATGCCTGCAGAAAATGGATGTGTAGGCATGTGCAACTATCAAAATACTGGCAGGCTATGCCATTAGAGAACTAACTGTAGGATACATGTCTGCTGTTCTGTCTACACACACACACACACACACACACGCACACACACACACACACACACACACACACACACACACACACACACACACACACACACACACACACACACACACACACACACACAGAATCAACTGTAGTGAAAACAGAACCCATACCTAGCTAAGTACAGCAACTGCAGAACACAGTACTTAACACAAGTGCCACTGTATAAGTCTGATTTACATAAGAGTACAAATGAACTTATAGTAGATGACATCAGCAGACCATGTGGGGGACAACAGGTTGGGAGGCCTGCATAGCTTCATAGGTTCATATAAAGCTAGTGGCCTAACAGCACTAGGGTGTGTAGAAGCATAGTTATGTAAACAAAAAGTAACCTTACTGAGCATAGTTGGATGGCTGTTTTTAGCAGATTAGGTTTGTGAGCAGCTCCAGTTGGCCCTATCCATCAGGGACATAGGTGCTAGCTCAGAGTGACTGTACAATCACCTAACTAGTAGCAAGGTTGCAACTGAACAGTGTCATTAAGGGTCACTGTTTAACATGCAGTGGGAGCCTATTACAGCCTCTGGGATGGCAACTATGTCCCTCATAGACAGGCCCAGTTGTTACTGCTCACAAAATTGCTCTGCTAATAATGACCATCTGGATAGGCTTAATAAGGGTACTTGTGCTTTTACACGGTTAGGTTTCTATTGCCTCATGTATAGTGATAACCATCATCATCATCATCAGCCCCCTTTTCCCCCATTATCTACATTGGGTTGGAGTCTCATGTTAACTGTCATCATCTCTATTGATTCAGTGCCACATTCTGGCCTTCTTCAACACTCATGCCTGACTGTTGCAAATCTTCTTTCACACAATCCATCTAACTCTTTGCTGGATGTCCTTGTTTCCTCTTACCGTCTTCCTGTCTGTCCCAAATCTTCTTTACCAGATGCTCTTCTGTTTTCTGCATATGTCCAAACCACCATAATCTATTTTCTTTAATCTTTTCTGTAATTAGAGCTACATTGGCTTCTGCTCTTATGTCCTCATTTCTTTGTCTCTCCTACAATGTGCATCTTACCACCCTTTTCAGGCACTTATTTCCATCACCTCTAGCTTCTTCATCTACTTTGCCTTTACTGACCAGGTTTCTGCACCATACAGTAGTACTGGTTGCACCGCCTTACTTTTAGCTTATTTGACATTTTTCAGTGATAGACTACACCTGTGACTCTATTCCAGTTGACTGCAGCCCCTGCTGATTCTAGCTTTGAACTCTTCATTCAGACTTCTTTTCTCCTCAACCACCCCTCCCAGATACTTGAAGCTATTTACCTGTTCCACTATCTTCTCTTCTATCTCAATTCTCAGCTTCTTCTGATTTCTCCAGTTTGCTGCCATTACCACTGTCTTATCTGTGATTAGTTTCATCCCATGTGCTTTCGGTTTTGCATTCCATTCCCCTAGCCTTTCCTGAAGTTCTTGTTCAGAATCTGCCTGTAATGCCACATCATCTTTATACAGTAACTTTGTTGATCTGGTCCCTCCAAACTGTTTGCTAATGTAGTCCATCACCAGTATAAACAGCAGTGGGCTCAGAGCTGAACTTGGGTGTATACCCACTCCCACTGACATCCCCTTTTTGAGGCCAAATACTGTTCATACTTGAGTCATTGGGTCCTTGTACATAGCTTGCACTAATTCTACCAATGTTTATGGGACTATGAACCAGCACAGTACTGCCCAGATCAGCTTTCTTGTGACCTTGTTATATGCTTTCTTCAAGTCTAGGAATGCCCAGATGCACTCCTTCCTTATCTCTAGTTTCTTCTCTACTATCTGTTTCACTGTAAACATTGGGTCAGCTGTGCTGCATCATGATCTGAATCCAAACTGCTCATCTCCCATCTTACATTCTGCTACTCTGTGCATCCATTTATCAATCACTCTCTCCAGAACTTTCATGCAATGTGATAGAGGTTTGATGCCTCTGTACTGGCCCAGTTGTGGATGTCCCCTTTGTTCTTGTACACTGACATGAGTATGCTTATTCTTCAGTCATCTAGGATACGCCTTTTTTCCACACTGCTATGAGTACCCTAAGCATCCATTTCTCCCCTATCTCACCCAGCATCTTTATCATATCAGCTGTGACCACATCTGATCCTGATGCTTTCCCTGACTTCATTTCCTTAGTGCTTTTCTTACTTCCTTGAGGGTGTGCACCTCTTCTTCTCTCATTGTAATTTGTTTCTGGTGCAGTACAGGTTCTGTGGAGTTTCCATCATTGAGAAGTTGCTGGAAATACTCCTTCCATTTGCCTTTGATGTCCTGTGGACTGATGAGCAGCTTGTTGCTGGCATCCCTTATGAAGGGTGTCTGACTATCTTCTTTATCTTTCTGTCTTTGCCTTGCAACCTGATAGAGTTTCTTTGTGTCCCTTACTGAGTCACTTTCCAGAAATTGCTAGAGTGATTCCGATGCCTTATTCTTTGCTATTGGAACTCCTTTCTTAGCTTGTTTGTTAGCCAACCAGTATTTCTTCCTAGTCTGGTCAGTCTTTTCTATCCCCCATTTATTCCTGTGTACCTTCTTTCTTTTGATCACTCTCTGGACTTCTGCATTCCCCTACCAGCTTTCCTTATGTACCTTATTTCCATACCTGGCTCGGCCACATATCTTTTCTGTAGCCCTAACACATGCTGTTGTTCTGCGCTGCCATTCTTCTTCAACTCCATCTATTTCCTCCTTTTCTTGGGGTGCTAGAGCCCTGAGTAATTCCTTGAATTGCTGCACTTTCTCTCCAGTCAACCTCCAGGTCTTCAACCTGGTATCTGTTGACCTCAGAGCCTTCTCTGACCGCTGCTTGCAGCTGATTGTGGCAAGCAGTGGTTTTTGCAGTGGGCGGACTGTTTCACTGGGACGGACTTTGCAGTCATGGATTCTACCCCACTGCCTTTTCCTTACTAGGAGGACGTCTACCTGAGTTACATGTTGGCTACTTTTGTATGTGATGATCTTGTGACTGTTTCTCTTTCTGTACCATGTGTTTGCTACTATCAAGCCATTTTCCAAACAGAAGTCTAGAATGGATTCTCCTTCTTTATTCCTGTTGCCTCACCCATGTGGACCTAGGCAGTCCTCTCATCCTGTTCTGTCTGTCCTGCTATGTTCACTGAAGTCACCCATTATCGAAACCAATTCATGTTCTCTTGCTTTATCTAGTAGGTAGAGCAACTGTTGTTTGAATACACTCTTTTCCTCACTATCACAACCCTGTTGTGGGGCTATGAATTCTGCCCTATTATTACACTGGAATCTGATTTCCATGAGTCTGTCACTAATTCTGATGATATCCCTCACTGTCTTCTGAAGCCTCTCTCACTCTCGCCACAATTCCCACACAATTTCTAGCCTATCCCACTTCTAAGTAGAAGACTCTGGATCCCAAGTAAAGTGGCTTTTCTGTACTACTCTTTCATCTTGTCTCTTGGATACATAGAATATCCAGCCTCCTCCATATCATCATGTCATCCACTTCCAAGCTGCGTCCTGTCAGTGAACCTACATTGTGTAAAAATTCTCAGTTCATGTTTGGCGGGTTGTTTGGTTTTACATCCAGCTTTTGCTCAACAGAGCTATCCCAGGTAACCCAGAATGGGCAATTAGACACCTGCCGGACAGTAACTTATTGACATAGGGCTGTTGAGCTTTATGGCAGGCAGGTGCACACACACACACACACACACACACACACACACACACACACACACACACACACACACACACACACACACACACACACACACACGCACACACGCACACACGCACACACGCACACACTCACACACACACACACACACACACACACACACACACACACACACACTGGCCAATAGGGGCACATGCACCCCTCCCACTGTTAGCATGGCCCCCTGGCAAAGGTCTGGTCCTCAACCCACTTATCACAGATAACTACCCATGCCCATGTGTTGACATTAGTAAATATGAGTGAATCACCCTGAACCATATTTTTACACTGTCAAGTGGATAGCCCTGCCATGGCACATAGTCTGTTATCCATATTCTCCTATCTTGAGGATACTGCACACCAGAGTTGATGCCCAAACTGGTAGGTCTGCCCACAGCTCCATTCATTGGTGAGTTTTGAGATAAAAAAAAACTCAGCACACTTATCAGAGGTCGGAGGAACCCCACAAAGACATAGGGAGAACATGCACACTTCAAACAGGCATTAGTCAGAGCTTAGGATTGAACCTTGTGTATGGGAGGGGAAAACCTTAACCATTATACCAACTGGTCTGTGTCTGTGTATGGTAATTACCATTACTCCTAAAACTTACCCATGCAATATGTAAGGGATGCAAATATAAAATGAATCTAGAATAAACGCTCTCTCTCCCAGGTAACAACAAATTAGATATCAAACAGGTGATCAACACACACACTTCTCCTCAACAAACCAAGTGCACAACACATAAACCCACATCCGCAGAGGTACTCAGAAGCTTATCGGAAGAACAGAGACCTCACAAATGTAAACCTTCTGCATGCGTGACAGTCCCAACAGAACCCACTACGTATAAAAACAAATGTATCAGTGTTTCACCCATTAAGCTCTTAAGGCAAAACACCTCAAAACCAATGTCTTGGTCATAAGCCAGTCCATGGTGAGACACACAGATGTCCCCCTCACCAGGCTGTACAAGAAGAAAGTCACAATCAGCTGCCTGTCAGGTGCCAGGATCCGCAAAGTCATGCATGTGCTCAAGTCTCTCAACAACAACAACCACAGCTACACCTCTGTCTTACTCTATGTTGGAGTGAATGACTTGAGATGTATCTCACTGGACTATATGAAGAGAGATAAGACTGACCTCTCAGATTATGTGTTCCAGATAGGTATGTCTGCAGCCCTAAGCAGTATTCTACTTTCTCCCAATATGAGGCCTCAATACAAAGAAAAGATTTATTGACTTAAGCAATTGGCCCAGCTATTGGTGTCACTCCAGGGGGATCCAGTAGTTGTCAGGCTGGGATGATATGGTCAACAGATCATACTGCTTTGCCAGGGATGGTCTTCATCTGTCACCTCTTGCCTTTTGGTTACTGGCCAAGGTACTTGCCTCCGACATACTTTTTACGCAGTGTCATAAGAACAAACTTCCTGATGTAAAAATATATTCAAAAGACAAACTCAAGGTTATACTGCTTAATGCAAGGAGTCTAAATCAGAAACTACACTCAGTGGAGGCATTTCTTTCTTGGAAAGATGTCAGTGTTTGTGCAGTCACAGAGACATGGTTTAGGGCCACATAGAGTACTCCAGCAATGAAAGGCTATAATGCCATCCACATGTTTAGGCTGCAAAATAAACGTGAAAGAACCAAAGCAGGAGGTGCATCCATCTTCATAAAAGACAAGTATATCTCAATACTGGTTCAGCAGTACAACTCCCTAGAGTTACTACAAGTCAAGTAACTTTAGGAGAAACCACCCTCCACACTCATTGTTAGCTACAAGTACACCACCATGAAACATGAAACCACACAGTGCCTTCCTGGACCTACTTGAGTCACTCATAATACAGCCAAACACCCTAGCCATGGGTAACTTTAACTATCTTTCCATCGACTAGGCTACATATATGAGCTCAAACACACTCGCAATAAGGTTCCTGCACTTTGTAAATGTGAAAGCTCTGGAGCAGTTAGTCTGCTCCCCCACTAGGGCTTTAATGTCCTTGACCTAATACTCACCAACATGGGAGATTGCTGCATCACCCCATCTGTGAGACCCTCCTGGGTAAGGTCTGAACATAAGTCAGTTATGTTCAATGTAACAATTGTACCTGACCACCCCCCTGAATCCAAAAGGTGGAAAAATCTCTGCAAAGCAAACTATACCCTTGTAAGTGATAGCATATGTAGTTTCAAACCTACTGCCACCACTTACAGTAAAGATTCCTACACAGAGGTGTACACAAATGGCCAATAAAAACACCTTTACAAGTCTATAGTCCAGAATGAGTCAAAAACTTGCTCACAAAAAAAAGTCACCCTGATGGACATCTAGCATAAATAGATTATACGACAAGAGAAATATACTGATGCCGAGGAATAAGAGGGAATAGTTTCATCAGAAAAACACCCTCCATAGCTTGAACAAGCAAATTAGACATCTTGTAAAGTCCTCTAAAGCTAATTATAAAATAAATTAGCATCCATAACTAAGGATAATCACAAGGCATTCTTTAGCTATATCTGCAATGTAAAAGGGAAGGCCCGGCTTTGCACCAAATTCAGAGTGGATGTCCCCACTCATACTGAACCTGAGGACATAGCAAACTTGTTAGCAGACAAGTATGGAAACAATTTCACACCCCTGTCTCCACCGATCATACCACGCAGTATACCTGCCAACAGTTCTCTACCTGTTATCTCCAAATAACTGGTCATAACAACATTTGTCAAAGCCAAAAACACAGCCTCTAATGAACATGATAACATCCCAGGCTGTTTACTAAACATTCTAAAGCAAGAAGTAGAAGGACCGCTGTGTACTTTCCTCAACCACAGTCTAAGTACTGGTGCTGTCCTGGAAGAGGAGAAAACAGCAACTATAATACCCTTGCACAGAGGGGGCATCTCAACTGACCCAGGGAACTATACACCTATAAACCTGACAAGCCTTGTCTGTAAGACCATGGAGAGAATCATCTTGGAACTTATCAACAAGGACATTGGTGACCTTTAAACTCTTTACCTGACCCACTTTGGCTTCATCAAGGGCAGATCATGCTTGTTAAACCTAGCAGAATTCTCCACGAGTGTCACCAAAACCCTGGATGAAGACAAATCAGTATGTAATGCCTATCTCGACTTGCCCAAGGACTTTGACACAATTCCCTCACTGAGGCATCATTGTGGAGCTCACACACCTAGGGATTAATCCATATGTCATTAGATGGGTAGGCAACTGGCTCACCAATAGAATGCACACAGTCATAGTTGGGGATTCCACCTCTACCAGCAGACATGTTACCAGTGGTGTCCCAAGAGGGTCTGTGCTGAGCCCCATACCATTTGGAATGTATTCCTCAGAAAATCAGGCAAAAGAAGATACCCTATGACTCAACACGTTTGCTGAAGACTGCAAACTGAGTGCAATCAGTGAATCCACAAATGATGTCAATATACTACAAAATCTGCTTACATACATAAATGATTGTTGCAAAAGCCACAGACCTAAATTAAGTCCAAAATAATGCACTATTATTCCTTTCGGCAAAGGAGAAGTCCACACAAATTACTCTATCAATAATACCCCCTATATTCTAACCCAATGATGGGAGATTTGAGAATGCAGACTGATGGAAAACTCACTTTGATAATGATGTGGTAATGAAAGCCCTGTACATTGAGCTGCTCATAAGTGAGGGCATAGCATCCGAGACTAAGGATGTTATAACTCCCCTGTACTCATCCCTCATCAGACTAATAAAAGAGTACAATGCTCCCTTTTGCATGTACATCACCAAACACCTGCAGCAGCTGGACTGACTTCAGAGGTTTCTCAGTAAGAAAATCTGGGGACTTCCAACACATTACCTACATAGACAGATTGAAGGCCCTGTGACTGTACTCTGTAATGTATAGATTGTTCAGAGGCGACTTGCGACTGGCCTACAGAGCACTCTTGAACCCTACCATAATGGCAATGTTGTAACTCTGCAAATCACATGGGACAAGACCCACTCGCTCTAGAGACCTTATCCTACCCTTTGATATTAACAGGACATGCTGGAGAGACAGATATGTCTCCAAGAGATTACGACTCCTATGGAACATATCGACAATTCATGTGAAACTGAGTTCCTCAATGACACTATTCAAGCATAACCAGGACAATTAGATGGTAAATCAAAGATTTACCCTGGGGAGTTCACCTGTGTCACTCTTAGACAAGGTAAACCAGTACTGATCATGGATTTGCAATTAAGGACTACATATCTTGGTCTGTAAGGGAACAATGGTACAACTTGAGTAGGCTTGACAAGGACCTAGGGACATTAGCCTAGTAACCTCTTATGAACCTATGAGGCTATAAACCTATGCAGGCCTGCCAACATCTTGTCACACACATGAGCTGCTGATATCATAGTCAATAAGTTCAGCTGCAGCCTTACAAAAGTCAGACTTGTGCTGTGGCACTTGCATTGCGTACTGTGTTCTGTAGTCTGGGTACTTAGATAGGGGTTTTATACTCACTGCAGTCAACTGTGTGAGAGTGCATGCTCTTGAATGACATTACAGAGAGCCTTTAACCGCAGCATGTGGGACACTGTTATTACCATATTTGCAATGGACACTGCTGATGTCATCAGCTATATAAGATGTCTAGATATGCAATCACCCACAAGGGCATGGTCAGACATTGCCCTGGAGGCCAGACAGATGTCACCTTATCCTATGCCAGACAGATGACAGTGACATGGCTTTTAATCTATATGGATACATCATGTCATGGTTTGTAGGCCCTGTGTTGTTCTCCTGAGAAAGCCCTGTGGTCTTTTCAGCTGCTGCATGTGTCTGTATAGGTACATGCAAAATGCAGCACTATAATGTATTACTGTTCTGATGAGGTTTGACTTCAGTGCTGTCATCCAATCCTAAGATCTGAATATGATGGAGTGACCTATGATGTGCACCATACTTTTGTCCTGGAAGATCATTAAAGAGAGAAGTTACAAAGTAATGATACACATTGCAGTTTCTGACATTAACACCCTTACATGACTATAATGTTGTTAAATTTGGATTCTATCAACTGTCTAGCTTTCAAAGGCCAATATAAGTCCAAGGTACAATGACCAGTTCAACAACACAAATGAAGATATACTAAGCACTAAGTAAGCTATGCACTCTGAGCATCCGACACAGTTTTTGTATATCTGAATCCAAAGATAGAAAACAGGGACATGGCACAGTTATCATCACTTGCATGAGGTGTTGTGGGGGGGGGTGGGTGGCAGAAAGCCTAGGTTGACACAGAAGATCGGTGAGTGTATATGAGTAGGAAGGAGAAGAAGGCAGACATTGGAATAAGAAAACAAATGGCCAGTGAGACAGACTGAGTAACAGTTGTGTGTGTGTCTGTAGGGGTCCTCCAGTGAAATGGGTGTGTGAGTGTCTGCATGAGCACAGACAAGCTCTCTGCTAGCTCTGTGTCTTGGTTTGTTGGACTTGTGTGGGCCATACATGGTACAGGTGGCAGTTCATTGTTGTTGCCCCTCGACCATGAGTACTTGCTCTGCTAGGAGTTGCACTGGCATGTCCACTCCCACATTCAGATGCACTGTGCTACCTGAACATGACTAATGTCTGCTTGATGAGCTCCCTACACAGGGATGCCCAGGACGATGACCCCATGCCCTATCACATCTGGGTGTGGGCACCTGATGCACTGACAGAGCAGTGGAACTACTGCCACTATGGGAGCATGATCGGTCACTGCCACATTGGCTGACAGCAGATGATGTGGTTGACCTATGCCAACAAGGATGCCTTCCCCCTACCAGAAGACGTTAGAGCGCAGGCACCCCTCATTCCAATGTCTCGTTCATCTGATCCAGTGAATTGGTAACATGGTGGAGGAAGTCACGCATGTCAGAGTGTGCCACATCCACAACCCTGAGCATTTGTCTGAAGCACCTATGGGAACATAGCTCTGCTCCATGACTACCATAAACATATGTTAAGTGGCATATGAAGTGGCACCTGCACCAGGTGGAAGAGGGACAGCAGGCCCCCTCTAAGCACCCCTATCAATCCTTTTCTGTGGCACTTCGCCCACACTTTGGCTATGGACAGACTCAACAGGCAATGAAGCCACACTAGCCACATTTCCCTGATCAATGTCCACACCCTCCACCTGTCCAATATCTGGGGGCATGGTCTACTGGCTGTGTCTGATGGATATGCAAGGGATGGCCATATGTCAACTTCTGTGGCTGATTCCACCTCTGCACCCCGTGACTGTACCTTGGTTTGGCCATCATCATCATCAGAGTCTGTGGATCCACTGACATCAGGTGGCACATGGCCAACACCCCCACTCTCATGATCACTTGTGATAAAAAGCATGAAACATGGGAATAAATTAATACCTGCACTACTATTGTGCAATATAATGCTAACACACTAACAGTGCAGGCACTATTTCAGACAGTACAGCAATAAGCACAATAGGCCTGAGATCGAAATCACAAAGTATAATATTTCTTTATATTTGTCAGTACTACTGGCATAAAAATATTTGACTTACCACATGCAAAAGGCATAATGCGCTGTACTCCAGACAGTCCAGAAGAAGTTAAGCAAGAGGTAAGGACATCACCACAATTAACAGTAACAGAGGGAGTAACACATTTATTCCTGTATGTGCATTTATGGTACTTTGAACAAGAACATAGCTGACAATTCCAAGCTAAGGTTATAACTGTAGGAATCTTCAAGTCCCCCGAAACAAGATATGTTGATAAAGAATTAACTTAGTCATTTCAATTGTTTTACTATGGAACAGTATTCAGTTATTTAGATATCAAAGCTTACCTGGAAGCTCCTCTTGTGATGTGCTTGCTGTCTCAGAAGGTATTGCACCCACATCCAGGACATGTGTACTGCACTCTTCTGGGAGCTGTCCATATGTCTCAGACTGGCCAGGAACTCTTCATTGGGGGTTAGCAGTGGTTCCCCTAGCAGGCCCCTCCCTGGTAACTATTTCATCACAGACCACTTCAGCTGCTCACCTCCTTGCAGATGTTATCATGTCAGTGGCCCTGCGGGGCACCTGTTTGTATGTTCTGTCACGGCCACCCATGGCATTCACAAAATGAGCAATCTGCTGCTATATTCACATCCTATGGCCATATCTCCCCGTCCCCTTTTCAGGGGAAAAGCACCAAGTTGCAAAAACACATTGAGTATGACTTGATTTTCAGCATCAGTGAAGTAGGGGTTTCCATGGATTGACACACTTGAGTGACATACTTGTAGGTGTCCTAAAAGACAACAGAAGTATAATACACATAAGTATCACATAACTACAAAATAATTGTTTCCAGAAAAAACAAAAAAGGTAGCCAGTCAGTATTACCCAGTGGAGAAACATAAAATAGTCTAGAGATGTGAAATACTAACAACAGGCAGGATGCAAAACAAGGAGTGTAAACAGCAACAAGCTATGAAGCAGCCATGTCAGCTCCATTTTCTTTGTCCTCAATACTAAAATACCAGTTGAGTAAAGAGAAGGACATTTTGAAGGGACACAATGCTAGGGGCTGCTGCAGTTTTGTTCCTTATGCATGTGCTACAGGCTGAAGCCAATGCTGCTGGTGCTGGTGAGAATAGGCCTAGGCCAATAAATAGAACAGTCTTCAGGCTCAGGGTAATGTTCAGATGATTCATGACCTGGAGCTTCTAGAGCACTACTGGGTGGACAGGGGCACATTACAAGAACTCTGTGAGCTCTGCCACCCTCAACTCAGAGCCAAAGCCAACCAAAGGGAACCCAGCTCAGAAACTAAGGTATTTGTAGCCCTTAGAACCTTAGCTACAGGTACCTTTCAAAGACCAACCGGGGACATGATGAGTGTGTTACAGGCATCAGCATCCAGGATCCTCCACCAATTCCTGGTTGCTATGCCCATACATGCCAGTGAGCACATATGTTTTCCCCATAGTGCTGAGGAGATGGCCAGCAATATTCAACAGTTCTACTGGTAGAGCACCACTCTGACGTACTGGGTGCTATAGACTGCAGTTATGCACACAATAAGGCATCACCTGGTGAGCAGGGTAGAATCTACATGCACTGCAAGAAATACCACTCTGTCGACTGCCAAGTCATGTGTAATGTCCAGGGAATCATAACTGCCAACACTGGCAGTTATGATGACTCCCATATCTGGCACACATCACAGCTGTACCAGATGTTTGCTAAGAGGGATATGCCACAGGGTAGTTTACTGGGGGATGCTGGCTATGCACTGGAACCATGGGTAATGACACCCATCAGAAGTGTGCACACACCCACAGAAGAATGCTATAATGAGGCACATGCACAAACCAGAAACATCATAGAGCATGTTTCTGGGCTGCTGAAGTCACAGTTCTGGTGCTTAGATATATCTGGTGGAGCTTTGCAGTATAATCCACACACATGTATGCAAACATTCACAGTATGTGCTGTGCTCCACAATCTGATCCTGTAGAAACAGCTGTAGCAGTATCAGTAAGAGGAAGGGCCACACATCCCCCACCAACACCTAGGCCACCACAGCCACAGTCACAGGAGCACTTTAAGGGGGAACATCCAGCTGCTGTGGCTGGAGATAGATGTAAGCATGCTCTATGTGCCCTTAATTTGGCAAAGAGACAAGGCACAGCACATTCACTGACCACCTAGGGGCCTAATACCTTTCGCCAACTGGGTCTATATCAAAATCACAAAAGACAGAAACCATGAATACAAATACGTCGACATGTAAAGAGCAAACTACCAGAAGAGTGAACCACCTATTGAGCGAAAGGCAAAACATCGAATGGATTAATTTGGCCAGCAGTGTGATTCTGGGGATAAGGGAATATACCCTTTCCCCCACTGTAGTGCAATCTTGGAGTTGGTATATTTAAGTAGGGGGGTGGGGGGGCTTGCCCCCCACATGGCAGGTGCAGGGGGGGCTTGCTCCCCTGCAAAAGTGTGTTATGTTACTTTTTTGTGCTTAGTTTAGGTATAACTGCATGGTGCTGTTAGTTAGGGAAATCCGTTTGATGTTTCAGTTTTCACTCACTAGGTTGTTCGCTCTTCTGGTAGTTCACTCTTTATGCGTCAATGTATTTGTATTCGCATTTTCCATCTTTCATGATTTTGATATAGATACCTCCAACTCACATATATATAGTAAAATTGATGCCAGGCAACTCACAGGCAACTCACACAACTTTTACCTCCTCAAGTATTGGCTGTGTACTACTTGCATCAGACAGAGTCAGCCCTGAACTAAAACTGTGTCAACTGCTGCATTTACAAGATAAGTCCTGAGCCTACAGTGTACTCTTTAATAATATTTTGGCATATCCTTGTATTTCATCACTTGTTAGTGTAAGCAAGTAAAAGGTGAGAGATTACTCTAACATGGGACAATAGAGATTTATTTGACTTATATGTGCCCGTTAGTAAGTAGTAAGCCTCAGGCATCAAAGTTTCACACAGTCATACCTCTCAAATGTGCTGATGATCACTGCATGTGTCCAAATATAATAAGTAGGTTTATAGATTTAAGTCTAGCCAATTAGGCCATATAAGAATCAAACACGGAGCATTGTGTCTGTAAAGCAAATATCTTAACCATTATACCAACCTCACTCTGGTGACTTATAGTTTGATATCAGTGTACATTCTGTTGCAGTTGGTTGTGTGATGAATGACTTCAGTTCTTTGCTACAAAGCTGTTTGTGTGGCAAAGAGAGATAAGGCACTCATGAAGGTGCGTTAGAGTTTGAGTTGAAATCTAGACCTATGTAGACATATTATGTTATTAACATTTTTTACTGTGTATGCCATAGATTTTTTTTCCTCATTCCAAGTATTTTTCCCTTTTTTATTTTTTATTTTCTTTTCTTTTCTACTGAATAATACTAAAAACATGACAGAGAAAACACAATTTGCAAACAGATGAAGAGGAGGTTGGATGTTAATGGAGCAGAACCTGTGAATTGTGCACTGCTTACTTGCATTTCCAACCTTGACAGACCTACATGTAACACCATGTAAGTGTAACCTGACACACCCACCTGATGATGTAAGCAATCAATGTTTCCATCTCATAAACACAAACATGGAGTGCCTACATGATGTGAACATCCCTACATGGATCCAACCTTTTTGGGATTCAGCAATTCTAAAGAGTTCAGACCACATTTGCATCTTCACTATGCTGACAGTCCTGAATCTACATGAAACGGCAACCATGTAGCCAAGGAAACTTAAGGGGAGCCGAATGTGAACACAGAATGGAAGGTATTACATTTTTTCTTAGTTTGACCATTTGCTTTAGCATGCCTCTCCACTGTACAGAGTTTTGCAGAATGGCAATTTTTTTGCCTCATATTTCTGGTCTTTTCTTCATAAATATGTTTTTTTTTGAGAGATCATTGGGATGATTTAAGGATTAAAGTCTCTGAATAATGGCATGCATAGCTCTCAAGCTCTTGACACAAAAAATCTGGACAAAGCCAAAAACAGGGACACTTTTTAAATATTGCTCTTATAAAAATAGAAAGTTGCTAAAATGAAAGGTCTTGTGTTACCATGCATTTTCTGAAGAATGTGAAGTCTGAAACTCAAATGCCTGTCAATATATAGTGAATTCACAAAATCCAGATAACCACAAATTTTTTGAGGAGCAGGCCAAAAATATGAGGCAAAAATCTGGGCATTCTGTGAAAATCTGGAAAGCTGAGAGGTATGATGACATGGCAGACTTCATAACCTTCAGAAAATGCATTCCTGTTATTCTAGCAACTTTCTAAGTTAATAAGAACAATATTTAAAATGTGTCCAGATTTCCTGGGTCTGTATTATATATTCGAAGCTTCAAAACTTTGAACCTGCTATGTTCGACAACATATTAGCGAAGTTTGAAAAATTGAAAATGTAACAAAACATTAAAAAATAAACTTACCTCAATGCTCTGAGCAGGGGAGCAAGTCCCCCTGCACCCCCCACATGTGAGGTGCAGCCCCCCACACCCCCCTACTTAAATATACCAACAACAAGATCACACTTCAGTGCAGAAAAGGGAAATTTTCCCATTTTGTGCCATACAGAGCAGTTGCTTTTCACCTTCAAACTTTTTAAAGTTCGATCATAGGGTGTCGACCATATGACATTCAAACTTTAAAACATTCAAATAATTAATAGGGACCTGATTTCTTGTGCTAAGAGGCTGAGAGGTATTGTGTAAGAGATTGAGTGGTATGAATAGCTGTTAACTGCTGCTGCTGAAATCCTCTTGTTCTATTAATTTTCTAAGTGTGTAAGAGCAATATTTAAAAAGTGTCCCTATTTTTGTGCCATTGTCCCCCCATTATTTATGGCTTTGTCCAGATGTCTTGCCCTAAGAGGTTAAGAGGTATGGTCTGCATTACTTACAATGTGTACTGTTCATTTAGGGGTGGGTCCCCAAAGCTGCATTTTGCAAACTTGTTGTTCTATCAATTTTCTAAGCTTGTAAGAGCAATATTTAAAAAGTGTCCCTATGTCTGGCCCTTTGTTACACCATTATTGATGGCTTTCTCTAGATTTCTTGCTCTAAGAGGTTGAGAGGTATGCCATGTAAACTAGATCCATGGTTGTTTTCGAAAAGTTTTCAAATACAAACAGAACACCAGCACAGAGTCTACACAGTTGCTTTCTCCATTGTTGAATTGCTCCAGCCTGTTCCCCTAGCTGATTAGCATGCTGTGGTTTTAACTGGTTTCCACAGAGGTGCACACCTCTGCAGGGCACTTACTGAATTCAAAATGTTCCAGGACATTGCAATGTGAACACATTCAAAAATGACTGTGCAAGCTTAAATGAATCCTGGTCACTAACTGGTAGAGGATAAAAGGGTTTCAAGTGAAATAAGACAACACAACAGTGACAGAAGCACAAAATGTGAAGAACAGGTAGAAGTGAAGTAAGGTATTAGAGTTAATACAACAGTAAGTTCACAACTGCTGTAAAGTGGTTTGGCAGATCCAACTAATGCATGTTATACATCTAATCTACATCCCACTTGGAAATATTCCCTTATTTCCCCCATATTAAAACCAAACTATGATCTGGTTTCTTGTTCATTTTATCGTCCTGTATGTCTTTTAAATGTAAGGTATTCATGTTGAGCCTAACTAAAAGATTAAACTCAATACTTGCTTGCTTAATAAAGGAAGACCAAACTGGCTTTATAATTAATAGGAAAGGACATGACAATTTATTTAGGTTATTTTTCTTTGATTGATAGTGTGAATAAAAATAAGAATGCATTATCAATATTAAGCCTAGACATAAAGCATTTGATTCAGTAAACTGGTCCTATCTGTTCAGAACATTAAAAAATATAACTTTGCTAATGAATTCATCAAAGTAATTATTAAGATGTATGCTAACTCAATATCTTATGTAAAGATAGGCACTTTCATAGCTAGTCCCTTTAAAATTTTAAAAGGAACAAAACAAGGATGTCCACTATCCCCTTTATTATTTGCACTTGCAATAGAACCTTTCGCTAACTTCTTAAGGCATAATATAAGTATAAAAGCTTACAAATTAAATGAAAATCTTTCCCCTAAAACCAGTTGTTTGCTGATGATATTTTAATCATTAGAAGAAATTTTGAAACATCTTTAGAACATTTACTACAATCTATAGACTTCTTTGAAAAACTATCAGGCTAATATTCAATCAAAATAAAACAAATACATTGCTAACAAACAAACAGATAACTGATAGGTTGACAACATTTAAAAACTTTAAATGGGGAAATTCTCAAATAAAATATTTAGGAATAATCCTTGAAACAACCTATAAACAATCAATAACAACCAATTATCAGCAAGTAATCAACACTATAACAAAGTTAGCAGAAGCATGGAGCAAATTATTCTTTAATTTTGAGGACAGGCTAACTCTAATTAAAATGACAGTATTACTGACAATTGTATACATCTTTCAATCATTAATACCCCTCATTAAAACAAATTATAAAAAAGTTAAACTCCATTTAATAAAGTTCTTGAGGTACCCCTAAAAACCTATACTCTCCTAACACTGGCATACGTTCGGTTGGGAAGAGGGCGGTATTGCTTTTCCTAACATCAAACTATATATTACATCTATGATTATAAAAGCAGTTTACATTTGGCTAAATTCTTCTTTTACCTCATGCTGGAAATCAATTCATGAAACATTGATAGCACAAAATAATTATCTCATTGAATCATGTATAAATATTGATAGAAATGTATTCTTGTGGATTATAAAAGGTTATTTATTGAATGAAAAACAAACAATGTATCCTTTTTCCTTTTATGAATCAAATTATTATGTTATTTTAAAAAAAACTTATTAACACAAATTATTTATGTACAGATCTATCAACAATATTATTCCCAATAGCTTACAAGAGTGGATGTTTAGTATCTTTTAATACCAAAAATGATAGTTTTGAAGGAGAATGGACTTTTACTTTGGCATCAGTTCTTGTCAGGAAACAAAATACATTCTGCAGATTATTTAATTGCAAAATATAGCATAGAAAATAATTGGCTAGACTTGCAAACATGTAAAGAAATTTATACAAGATAAAATCAAAGTAACATTCAATACACAAAATACTCAGATTCCCAAAATTCTAAACCTTCTATCTAAGCTCAGTAACAAAACATCTAATAATATTTCTTCATTATCAATAATTTACAAACTCCTAAGAACTGGCTTTATCTCACAACCCACTGTGGTCATATCCAACTAAAATTAATAAAGAAGAATTTTCAGATAATAATAAAATACTAATATTGAAATCAGCAGTGAAAACATCTTCCACATACTGGAAAATATTTACATGGAAATTTATGCATAGACATTTTCTCACACCTCAAAAGATAGCAGCCGTATATAAATTAGATAACACAAAATGTTGGAGATATATAGACCTTAATGCTGATTGGCAACATTGGTTGTAAAATAGTTCTTGCATTTTTGACTGACTTCAGAAACTTTTGTAGAGCATTGTGGTCAGATAAGTGTAACATCTCAGATTCTCTTATATTATTTAATGTACCTCTACCCAAAATGATTCCAGTTTCACAAATACCTCTTTTTTTGGAGTATTTTAACAGTAGCTAGAAAAAAAATTACAAAAAATGGAAAATGAAGACTACTATCTCATTCAATAATGAATTTATCTGTATAGCAAAATTGGTATGTAATAATGAAATATTTACTATAAGAATGAGAACTAAAAATGTAACACATTATTAGCTTGGGAAAAATTACAAAGTTTATTAGAAAATTATTGATTATATTAGAAATGTTTTGAATTTCATTATGGACTTTGTAAATAGTATGTACATAGTTTCATGCGATTGTTATTTAACTATTGTGTAAATGAGTATTGTTTGTTTTAAAATCAAATAAAAACATTTTAAAAAGTCGGTGCATGTCCAAAACAGTAAGCTAAAAAACTTTAATTCCAAAGGACGTTAGTGCTTTCATCCTGACTATTCACAACTTCATAAGAACTAAAGAAAATAAAAGTTAGCATTTCTACACATTTATAAAGGAAGAAGCAACACAACAGCAGACTGTCACATGATAAAAATATGAAAATAAATTTAAAGGTACAGTATTACATATTAGGAACTTAGATATATATATATATATATATATATATATATATATATATATATATATATATATATATATATATAAACTGATAGAATATTGACATGTTAAAAACATTTCTACTCTTAACTTTAATACAGATGAAAAATGAAATAATACTATTTAAGCCAGGACTGCTGGTGACAATTTCAATGTATTGAAATTGCATCTCCCAAGCCTCCAATTATTGATTCTATCTACTTTTTAAACAATACGAACTAAAAACATCTTAAACCTAATGCCTTTTTCAACATCTTTATTGAGAGGATATTTTTGATCCCTTCTTTTTATGCCATATAAGTGCTCATATGTCCTGCTTTGTAAGGGTCTTTCTATTTTGCCCACATAGAATGAATCACAGGATAATCATGTTACAGTATCCTCTACCCTCACCAGTACTACTGTCTTACTTGCCAGGATAGCTAGTAGCTCTGCAATATATTGGTACCAATACTGTCATTAAAAAAATGGATGAAAAAAGCTGATGAAGTTTCCTGTCTTGGAAATGAAAGCGCTAAATCTTTTCTGCTTGCATTCTGCTTGAAACAGTTTGAACACTGTCGTGCTGTGCTGTGCTGTGTTGTCATTAAAAACTTTACTATTATACAGTGTTTGAGTTCGTGTCTTGTGGACTGAAAAGTTTTTCTGTGGAATACACCAAGTTTTTCTTCACAATGGCCTTTACATCAAGCTGTGGGACTGCCTTCATTGGATCCTGTGGTATGGAGATTTGTGGTGATTACCAATACTGTCATGCCATTATTGACATAACTACAATATTTACATCTACTACATTTTTTCATAATTCTGTCAGTACACAGATATGGTTGTATCTCTAGGAATTGCTTAGTATTTGTATCCCTTTTGTAAACAAGGTGTTTGCCCCAACCAAACTTGTGTGTCCCAAGTTGGAATTAAAGAACTATATATATATATATATATATATATATATATATATATATATATATATTGATTCACTTCAGAATCTCGAACAGCTGAAAACCCGAACATCATATGGTCGAGACCATATGATTGAGTTTTCAGAAGCTCAAAATTCTAAAACGAATCAAAAAAATAAAATAAAATGATTCTGCAGGTGGGCAAGCTCCCCTGCACCCCCACACCCCCCTACTTAAATATACCAACTCCGAGATCGTACTACAGTAAGGAAAAGGGAAATCTCCCATTCCACGCTGTATGCAGATCTCCATTCAGAATTTCAAGGTTCTGAAAACTCGATCATATGGTCTCGACCATATGACATTTGGGTTTTCAGCCATTTGAGATTCTGAAGGGAAGCGATATATATATATATATATATATATATATATATATATATATATGGGTTCCGTTTAAATCATCGAATGATCAGAACATCGAAGTTCTGATCATCGAGACCAGAACATCGAAGTTCGGAACATTGAAGGTGTGCCAGGTAAGTGAGATTGTGGAATGCTGGGTGTGTATGCAAGGCAGCAAGGTGCCCTGCATGTTTTGTGTGTGTGTGTGTGTGTGTGTGTGTGTGTGTGTGTGTGTGTGTGTGTGCCATCTGGGTGTTGGCATTGCAGTTAGGGTACGGGAAATCTCCCATTTAACACTACCGCATATAGCGGTAAATGGGAGATTTCACTTACCCCACTGTAGCGTGATCTCAGAGTTGGAATATTAAAGTAGGGGGGTGTGGGGGGCACAGCCCCACACATGGGGGGTTCAGGGGGGGCGAAGCCCCCCCGCGTAACATAGTGTTTGTGATTTATTTTTTTTAGTTCATTTTGAATTTTCGATGTTCTGAACATCAATCGATGCTCTGGTCTCGATGATTTGAATGTCGATGTTCTGAACATTTGATTATTCAAAGTGAATCCATATATATATATATATATATATATATATATATATATATATATACACACACACACACACACAGAGAGAGAGATAAAAAAAAAATTTATATTTTGGCTTTTCCCAATTAAGGGTCGCCACAGTGGATCACCAGTCTGCTAATTAATGGCAGTGTTTTTTAGGGTGCCGAGTTGCCAGCCCAATGCCAAACCTTCACAGAAGGCAAACCCATATGCACATACAGCTACCTGCATGTCTTTACCGTTCACACAGCCATAGGGAGGACATGCAGACTCTGCACAGAAGGAACTCCAGCCGAGAACTGAATGTCCCTAAATGTGTCAGAATCAATACAATAAGGAAAGTCATGGCTTGACTCATATCTGTTTCTTAAGTTTGGTCAGGAAGCTTAAAATTCTTATTTCCTGGAAGGGGGCATAGTTTCCCATCCTTTGTGCTATAACTTTATTAGCTGTATATTATACTAAAGTTTCATGGTAGTCCCTGTCTTGTAACAAAGAAATTAATTTGCCCAGTTCTTAAAAAAATAGACTATCCCTCCTTTAAGCAAACTAGCCTTCTGGTGAAAGGGGTAGTAGCTTCTGAAATGCAAGTAAGCATTAGAAAATGATGTTGACTTTCTAAACATTGTAGACTGGAGGCTGCTGGTTGTAAATCCTGAAAAATCCTCACATCAAAGAAATTAATGCTGTCAGTATGGGATTTATAGGTGAATTTAAAAAGGGGGTAGATTCAAATAAAAAAAAAATCAAAATTTGACTAAATTGTTCAGTATTACTGTCCACAAAATCTAGCATCTAAGTATCATGCATAACAGAGAAAAAAAATTTTGAAAATCAGATTTTAGAACAAATGTAGATTCCCAGTAAGATAGAACCACACTGACATATACTGGTGCCATTGCTGCAGCCATAGTGACTCCAGAGTTTTGGTGAAAGAAAACCAAAAGCAGAGAATTGCAGTTGTCATGCTTGGTTTTTACAATACAAGTCTGGCTCAGCTTACACAACAAGGGAGTTCAAACACAAGGAGCTATTGCAACAATAATGAAATTACATTTATACTCAGGGCAACCTCAGGAAATAGTCTAACAGCAGTATAGGGTGAAGCATAATGGTGTGGTTTGTACAACAGCACAGGGATGTCTCAGAGTGATTCACTAACACCAGAATAAGTAAAACAGAAGTTTGCAATCACA